>NW_027037528.1:0-20220 GCF_034236695.1 Oncorhynchus nerka
AAAATAAATAAAAATAAATAAAATAAAAAAGGTTATTTAGATGTTGAGGTTTAGCAAAATATTTTAAAAGATATGCGAAGAAAAATATGTAAAAACGATATATACAAGGGACACGACAGGACAAGAGGTCTGACTGCTACGCCATCTTGGATTCATAGTTGAAGGATGATGTTCTTCTAGAATTAAGATAATGATGTGGTTGATGGCAGATGGTCTTGCTGAATGTTGATAATGATGTAATTGGTGGGAAATTGTCTTCTAGTATGTAGAAAATTATGTAGTTGATGGGATATTGTCTTCTAGAATCTAGCTAATGATGTAGTTGTTTAGAGATGGTCTTCTAGAAACTTGGTAATGATGTAATTGTTGCTAATATTGTTTTCTAGACAAGGCTAATGATGTTGGTGATGGCAGATCATCTTCTAGAATCTATGTAATGATGTTGTTGATTTGAGATGGTTTTCTAGAAAATACATAACGATGCAGTTGATGGGAGATGTTCTTCTAGAATCTCTAAATTGATGTAGCTGTTTAGAAATGGTTTCTAGAATCTAGATGATGATGGAAGATGGTCTTCTAGAATCTAGATAATGATGTAGGTGATGGGAGATTGTTTTCTAGAATCTAGCTGTTGATTAATTAGCTGTTGGGAAATTATCTAATTTAATCTAGATGTTGATGTAGTTGTTGGGAGATGGTTTTCTAGAAATGGCTAATGATGTAGGTAATGGTAGATTGTCTTGTCGAATCCAGATGATAATGTAGTTGATATCAAATTGTCTACCTGAAAGTAGATGATGATGTAGTTGACAGCAGATTGTCTTCCTGAATGTAGATAATGACGTAAATGATGGGTGAAGGTCTTCTATAATCTACAAGGTGGTGTAGCTTTTATTCGTCACGGTGCTGTCCTCTTTCTTCCATCCACTGATCTCGTACTGATGGTTTTGTGATATTATGCTCTCTTGGGGCTGAATGATGGTAATGGTGAATCTGAAAAAAGTTCTCCATCCATTGTCATTCCGTGTTCAGAGGTAGAACACACCTGCATTAGACAACAACAAAAAAATATTCAACAAGCAGGACGCACAGGGCGTACTTCAGACACACGACAAGGCCAAAACCCCAGTCATTGGCAAGACAAAGAGACACAGGTACAGAGGACATTGAGCGGGGTGCCTCCTAAGGATACGCCAACGTCGAGTGGGAAATCTGCCTTTACCGTCAGTATTACTTCCCAACATACAATCATTGGAAAATAAAATGTACGATCACAAATATCCTACCAACGGGACATCAAAAACGGTAACATCTTATGTTTCACTGGACATTCAGCTAGCGGGATATACGCTGCACCAGCAGGATAGAACAGCACACTCCGGTAAGACGAGGGGGGGCGGTCTGTGCATATTTGTAAACAACAGCTGGTGCACGAAATTTAAGGAAGTCTCTAGATTAGGCTCAACTGAAGTAAAGTATCTAATGATAAGCTGTAGACCACATTATTTGCCAAGAGAGTTTTCATCTACAGTTTTCGTGGCTGTTTATTTACCATCACAGATGGATGCTGGCACGAAGATCGCACTCAGTCAGCTGTATAAGGAAATAAGCAAACAGGAAACCGTTCACCCAGAGGCGGCGCTTGTAGTGGCCGGGGTCGTTAATGCTTAAAGCAGTTTTAATGCAGGGAAACTTAAATCAGTTTTACCTCAGCGTGAAAAATGCGCAAACAGAGGGGGGACATTTTTAGATCACCTGTACTACACACACAGAGACATGTACAAAGCTCTCCCTCGCACTCCATAAGCTAAGAATCCTGGGATTGAACACCTCCCTCTGAAACTGGATCCTGGACTTCCTGACGGGTGGTGAGAGTAGGCAGCAACACATCCGCCACGCTGAACCTCAACACAGGGGCCCCTCAGGGGTGAGTGCTTAGTCCCCTCCTGTACTCCCTGTTCACTCATGACTGAACTGCCAGGCACGACTTCAACACCATCATTAAGTTTGCAGATGACACATCAGTGGTAGGCCTGATCACCGACAACGATTATATAGCCTATAGGGAGGAGGTCAGAGACCTGGCTGGGTGGTGCCAGAATAACAACTTATCCCTCAACGTAACCAAGACTAAGGTTTGACTACAAGAAAAGGAGGACCGAGTACGCCCCCATTCTCATTGATGGGGCTGTAGTGGAGCAGGTTGAGAGCTTCAAGTTCCTTGGTGTCCACATCACCAACTAACTATCATGGTCCAAACACACCAAGACAATCGTGAAGAGGGCTATACACAAAATTTTCCCCCGCAGGAGACTGAAGAGATTTGGCATGGGTCCCCAGAACCTCAAAAAGCTCTACAGCTGCACCATCGAGAGCATCCTGACCGGTTGCATCACCGCCTGGTATGTTAAGTGTGAAAAACCCAGCAGCGCTGTAGTTCTTGACACAAACCGGTGCGGCTGGCACCTACTACCTTACCCCGTTCAAAGGCCGTTTTTATTTTTAATATTCACGCTCTTCACGCTCTTAATGGCACACATAATTAATCCATGTCTCAGTTGTCACTGAAAGAGCAGGTATTCTTAATGTTTTGTATACTCTGTGTAGATTTTCAGCAGTATATACAGTGGAGGTTAGCATGCTAGGCTAGTAGACCTCAAGCTATAGGTAATAGATTACAGCAGTATATACAGTGGAGGCTAGCACTTTAGGCTAGTAGACCTCGAGCTATAGGTAATAGATTACAGCAGTATGTACAGTGGAGGCTAGCATGCTAGGTTAGTAGGCCTCAAGCTATAGGTAATAGATTGACGCACTATGTACAGTAGTGGTGATTTAGCATTAGGGTTAGTGGCTAGGACTTAGCATGCTATGTGGCTAACAATGCTAGTATGTCTACAACGGCCATCTTGGTAGAGGCTAGGACTGTATGATGAAGTGACCGGGTGTTATCACATCACCGGTTGGCCATTTTATGTGAGTAAAAAGAAGGACAAGCTGGTAGCCATCTTATGTTCCATAACAACAATGAAGGGACTACAGGGGGACTTGCCTAGTTAAATATAATACAAATAGCTTGGATAGTGGATTGCACCCAGAAATATGCCAAGCGGGTAGATAAACAGGTTACTTTAAATGGGATTGCACCCAGAAATATGCCAAGCGGGTAGATAAACAGGTTACTTTAAATGGGATTGCACCCAGAAATATGCCAAGCGGGTAGATAAACAGGTTACTTTAAATGGGATTGCACCCAGAAATATGCCAAGCGGGTAGATAAACAGGTTACTTTAAATGGGATTGCACCCAGAAATATGCCAAGCGGGTAGATAAACAGGTTACTTTAAATGGGATTGCACCGGGTAGATAAACAGAAATATGCCAGAAATAAGCGGGTAGATAAACAGGTTACTTTAAATGGGATTGCACCCAGAAATATGCCAAGCGGGTAGATAAACAGGTTACTTTAAATGGGATTGCACCCAGAAATATGCCAAGCGGGTAGATAAACAGGTTACTTTAAATGGGATTGCACCCAGAAATATGCCAAGCGGGTAGATAAACAGGTTACTTTAAATGGGATTGCACCCAGAAATATGCCAAGCGGGTAGATAAACAGGTTACTTTAAATGGGATTGCACCCAGAAATATGCCAAGCGGGTAGATAAACAGGTTTAAATGGGATTGCACCCAGAAATTTAAATAGATAAACAGGTTACTTTGCACCCAGAAATATGCCAAGCGGGTAGATAAACAGGTTACTTTAAATGGGATTTGCAGCGGGTAGATAAACAGGTTACTTTAAATGGGATTGCACCCAGAAATATGCCAAGCGGGTAGATAAACAGGTTACTTTAAATGGGATTGCACCCAGAAATATGCCAAGCGGGTAGATAAACAGGTTACTTTAAATGGGATTGCACCCAGAAATATGCCAAGCGGGTAGATAAACAGGTTACTTTAAATGGGATTGCACCCAGAAATATGCCAAGCGGGTAGATAAACAGGTTACTTTAAATGGGATTGCCGGTAGATAAACAGGTTACCAGAAATATGCCAAGCGGGTAGATAAACAGGTTACTTTAAATGGGATTGCACCCAGAAATATGCCAAGCGGGTAGATAAACAGGTTACTTTAAATGGGATTGCACCCAGAAATATGCCAAGCGGGTAGATAAACAGGTTACTTTAAATGGGATTGCACCGGGTAGATAAACAGAAATATGCCAGAAATATGCCGGGTAGATAAACAGGTTACTTTAAATGGGAAATTGCGGTAGATAAACCCAGAAATATGCCAAGCGGGTAGATAAACAGGTTACTTTAAATGGGATTGCACCCAGAAATATGCCAAGCGGGTAGATAAACAGGTTACTTTAAATGGGATTGCACCCAGAAATATGCCAAGCGGGTAGATAAACAGGTTACTTTAAATGGGATTGCACCCAGAAATATGCCAAGCGGGTAGATAAACAGGTTACTTTAAATGGGATTGCACCCAGAAATATAAATAAACAGGGGATTGCACCCAGAAATATGCCAAGCGGGTAGATAAACAGGTTACTTTAAATGGGATTGCACCCAGAAATATGCCAAGCGGGTAGATAAACAGGTTACTTTAAATGGGATTGCACCCAGAAATATGCCAAGCGGGTAGATAAACAGGTTACTTTAAATGGGATTGCACCCAGAAATATGCCAAGCGGGTAGATAAACAGGTTACTTTAAATGGGATTGCACCCAGAAATATGCCAAGCGGGTAGATAAACAGGTTACTTTAAATGGGATTGCACCCAGAAATATGCCAAGCGGGTAGATAAACAGGTTACTTTAAATGGGATTGCACCCAGAAATATGCGGGTAGATAAACAGGTTACTTTAAATGGGATTGCACCCAGAAATATGCCAAGCGGGTAGATAAACAGGTTACTTTAAATGGGATTGCACCCAGAAATATGCCAAGCGGGTAGATAAACAGGTTACTTTAAATGGGATTGCACCCAGAAATATGCCAAGCGGGTAGATAAACAGGTTACTTTAAATGGGATTGCACCCAGAAATATGCCAAGCGGGTAGATAAACAGGTTACTTTAAATGGGATTGCACCCAGAAATATGCCAAGCGGGTAGGGTTACTTTAAATGGGATGCACCCAGAAAACAGCGGGTAGATAAACAGGTTACTTTTAAATGGGATTGCACCCAGAAATATGCCAAGCGGGTAGATAAACAGGTTACTTTAAATGGGATTGCACCCAGAAATATGCCAAGCGGGTAGATAAACAGGTTACTTTAAATGGGATTGCACCCAGAAATATGCCAAGCGGGTAGATAAACAGGTTACTTTAAATGGGATTGCACCCAGAAATATGCCAGCGGGTAGATAAACAGGGGATTAGATAAACAGGTTACTTTAAATGGGATTGCACCCAGAAATATGCCAAGCGGGTAGATAAACAGGTTACTTTAAATGGGATTGCACCCAGAAATATGCCAAGCGGGTAGATAAACAGGTTACTTTAAATGGGATTGCACCCAGAAATATGCCAAGCGGGTAGATAAACAGGTTACTTTAAATGGGATTGCACCCAGAAATATGCCAAGCGGGTAGATAAACAGGTTACTTTAAATGGGATTGCAGACAGATGCTATCCTGACATATAACAACTAATGAAGCATGTATAAGAATGTACTAACATAGCAACAGCAGCCTATAACTAACCTGTCCACCAGTTACTACTCTTTCATGGTCAAAGACCAATGACTAAACACCAGTCAGGGAGTCCAGAAGAAGGATTGTCCATGTTGAAAGGGTCCAGAAGTGAGTTGAGGTGTAGGACAGGAGTTTCTAGAGGTTGTATCAACCTGCCCTCCTCGGGCTCCCAACTGGCGCAGTGGTCTAAGGCACTGCATCTCAGAGCAAGAAGTGTCACTACAGTCCCTGGTTTTAATCCAGGCTGAATCACATCCAGACGTGATTGGGAGTCCCATAGGACGGCGCACAATTAGCCCAGCGTCGTCCGAGTTACGGGAGGGTTTGGCCGGGCTAGGCCGTCATTGTAAATAAGAATTTGTTCTAAACTGACTTGCCCTAGTTAAATAAAGGTCAAATAAAAATGAATATAAATTAAAAACAATACTGGGGTTGTTCAGGGACAGACTGGGGTCTCCAACCACAGACTAGGCCACTGATTATCTGACCAGATCAGCTGACTCTGTTCCCAAGCAACCTGGTCCCAAACACATAGTTGTGAAGTGGCTTTCTGCGAGGGCAGTAGACCGAGTCAGGGGATGGTAGCATACCTCACAAAGTGTGTGTCTCTTAGTCCCTAGGCCAGAGAGAGGGTTCTGAACAGTAGTCATGGGCAACTGTAAGGGTTTTCCTTCATCTACGCTCATCTCCCAACAGAGGTCTGTGGATTGAGGTTGTTTATATCGTGGGTTATGGAATAGCAAACATTTCCAATAGTAGTTTCATTGTTTGAAACCACACTCCTGAGTTTTGAGTTTCAGTCCAATTGCACTGGATTTGGTTGAGGGATGGCTGGGGAAATGTCACCCCAGACCAAGCAGGGAAAAACTAAATCCATGAGAACAGAATGATAGCTTTGAACATACTTTGAAGCTAAAACCTACGTAGGTGTTTTTACAGAGACTCCATTGATGACAAAAACAAACAATTGAGTAAAACAAAACCTTAAATATTGGGTTATGCTGATGTTAGACAGATACTAAGCTCATGAGCCATTTCTGAGTTCTATTCGTCAAGAATCAACGAGTACACAATTCACTGAAAATGACCACAGACCAACTACAGCAGGAGATACTGTAGCACAAGGTGTGAAATGGAAACGCTACAGCTCAATGCTGCCTGTAGGTGGTCAGGAGAGGAAACACACTACAGAAATATCAGAGCAGAGTACTTGGCCTTTGGTTAAATACAGTGGCATTCGGAAAGTATTCAGACCCCTAAAATTGATTAAATAGTCGTCCCCCCACCCTTTACACACAATTGGGCTCCCGAGTGGCGCAGCAGTCTAAGGCACTGCATCTCAGTGCTAGAGGCATCACTACAGACAGAGCCAAATAGGACTCTGACATGGACCAGAGCCAGATAGGACTCTGACATGGACCAGATAGGACTCTGACATGGACCAGAGCCAGATAGGACTCTGACATGGACCAGAGCCAGATAGGACTCTGACATGGACCAGATAGGACTCTGACATGGACCAGAGCCAGATAGGACTCTGACATGGACCAGATAGGACTCTGACATGGACCAGAGCCAGATAGGACTCTGACATGGACCAGAGCCAGGTAGGACTCTGACATGGACCAGAGCCAGGTAGGACTCTGACATGGACCAGATAGGACTCTGACATGGACCAGATAGGACTCTGACATGGACCAGAGCCAGATAGGACTCTGACATGGACCAGATAGGACTCTGACATGGACCAGAGCCAGATAGGACTCTGACATGGACCAGAGCCAGATAGGACTCTGACATGGACCAGAGCCAGATAGGACTCTGACATGGACCAGAGCCAGGTAGGACTCTGACATGGACCAGATAGGACTCTGACATGGACCAGAGCCAGATAGGACTCTGACATGGACCAGAGCCAGATAGGACTCTGACATGGACCAGATAGGACTCTGACATGGACCAGAGCCAGATAGGACTCTGACATGGACCAGATAGGACTCTGACATGGACCAGAGCCAGATAGGACTCTGACATGGACCAGAGCCAGATAGGACTCTGACATGGACCAGAGCCAGATAGGACTCTGACATGGACCAGAGCCAGGTAGGACTCTGACATGGACCAGATAGGACTCTGACATGGACCAGAGCCAGATAGGACTCTGACATGGACCAGAGCCAGATAGGACTCTGACATGGACCAGAGCCAGGTAGGACTCTGACATGGACCAGAGCCAGGTAGGACTCTGACATGGACCAGATATGACTCTGACATGGACCAGATAGGACTCTGACATGGACCAGAGCCAGATAGGACTCTGACATGGACCAGATAGGACTCTGACATGGACCAGAGCCAGATAGGACTCTGACATGGACCAGAGCCAGATAGGACTCTGACATGGACCAGAGCCAGATAGGACTCTGACATGGACCAGAGCCAGGTAGGACTCTGACATGGACCAGAGCCAGGTAGGACTCTGACATGGACCAGATAGGACTCTGACATGGACCAGATAGGACTCTGACATGGACCAGATAGGACTCTGACATGGACCAGAGCCAGATAGGACTCTGACATGGACCAGATAGGACTCTGACATGGACCAGAGCCAGATAGGACTCTGACATGGACCAGAGCCAGGTAGGACTCTGACATGGACCAGATAGGACTCTGACATGGACCAGGTAGGACTCTGACATGGACCAGATAGGACTCTGACATGGACCAGATAGGACTCTGACATGGACCAGGTAGGACTCTGACATGGACCAGGTAGGACTCTGACATGGACCAGGTAGGACTCTGACATGAATCCAGATAGGACTCTGACATGGACCAGGTAGGACTCTGACATGGACCAGGTAGGACTCTGACATGGACCAGAGCCAGGTAGGACTCTGACGTGGCTTTGACCGCCAAACATTTGAATGTGAGGCTGCCTTTACAAAGTCACACATTTTTCACTAACAGGTCATTTGACCAATCAGCTCTAAAAACATATGATGTGAAAAGATCTGATGTGATTGGTCAAAAGATCAGAATTGGGCTGCCTGTGTAAACGTGTGTTTGTGTCTTTGTTGTGTGTGTGTGTGTGTGTGTGCATGTGTAGGTTTTAGGGCCCACATCATATGGAGACGAATGATGTGTGGTTTATTGTTTAGCATAGTGCACGTGTTGCCCATCCACTGGGCTTCTTCACAAGCTTAATTAACATAACAGGGCTATAGAGAGAGAGCCGTGATCCCAGCGTTCCCCTCTGTCTATACACCTATCAGGTTACCATTTAACAATCTACTCACTGCCATCAAACAACAGGGCACTCACAAACTGATCTTCTTTTCTCAATCACAAATGGTTTACTGCTAACTGACTAATTCAAGAATATCGCATTATATCATATGAAAGGAGCAGAATCACGATAAAAATGGAAAATGTAAACAGATTTCTTTTAGGGTGTTGTCTATTTAGGTTTTGTATTTTCATATTATGTTAATCAATGTTTTCTAATTGGTTTGTAGAATTGTCCAACTGTCCATGATGATGGATTAGCTAAACCTGTTTCATGTATCAAAGGGCTGCATTCACACAGGCAGCACATTTCAGATATATTTATTTATTCACTCATTTTTGTCTTTTGACCAATCAGATCAGATCTGAAAAAGATCAGAAATGGCTGTGTAAGTCATACCGTATAAATATAATTAACATAGATTTTGTATAGATATTCTTATAGGCCTAGGCTATTAGGCTACCAACACATGAAGTGGAATGCCAGCTTGGTTGCCCAATGAAAACCTCTGGTCTGGAAAATGATCTCACCACTTAGATAGTTGGTATAACAGAAATACTATGTATCATTATTGGATGTAATAGAGAAGACAGAAAGACAGTACATTTCCTGTTGGGAGCGAATAGGTTTTATATCAGACCTCTGTGTAGACACCTGATGGTCATATTGGATCCTATAATCCGTTTGGAAGACACAGTGACCAGCTACATCAAAGCATTCCAGCTGAGTAACAGGGACCCCTTTCAGGAACGCAGTCCGCGTCTCAACTTACTATTGAGAGTAAGAGTTGTAAAATACACGAGGTGCAATTTCTAAATTTGGTTGTGCATCTTGCTGATAATAAGCTACTATTGAGAGTAAGAGTAGTAAAATACACGAGGTGCAATTTCTAAATTTGGTTGTGCATCTTGCTGATAATAAGCTACTATTGAGAGTAAGAGTAGTAAAATACACGAGGTGCAATTTCTAAATTTGGTTGTGCATCTTGCTGATAATAAGCTACTATTGAGAGTAAGAGTAGTAAAATACACGAGGTGCAATTTCTAAATTTGGTTGTGCATCTTGCTGATAATAAGCTACTATTGAGAGTAAGAGTAGTAAAATACACGAGGTGCAATTTCTAAATTTGGTTGTGCATCTTGCTGATAATAAGCAATGTCAATTTTTGGATTTGTAGTTGTCTAGTCAGTTGTATAAACTGCGTGCCCCCCCCCCCCCCCCCCCCATTGACTGTGTTAGTCGTTCTCACTCAGATATCATATTAACATGGCAGAAGTCATGGCAACATGTGGAGAATTGTATGAATGTAGCGTTAAATGCCCCCACCAGAGGACAGTGCCGCCCCTGTATCTACCTCATTCCTGTCCTGTAGCAGAAATTCTCGTTTAGATTCGACCTCCGAAGACTGACGCAGGCTGCTAATACATATTCAGGGAGGGTTTGGAGGTGGAAACGTTGTGGTGATTCCCACGTGGAGTGGAGGAAATAACAAGTAGAGCACTGACAGCTTTCAGTGTAGATGGCTAGCATGCTAACCTTATCCAGCTAACTAATGTTATCTGTTGTTGCTACACCGTATTCAAAAGATTAGCCAGCTGGCTAGGCTATGCACTCGGAGAAAAAAAACATTCCTTATAGAAACGAAAAGGTTTGTAACGCCTGGTTCATATATGCAACCCCTAAAGGTTCAACATACTGTACTGTAGAACCCTTTTACAGGGTTCTTTGATCAGAACCCTAGAGGTTCTTCTTTACTGAAACAAAATGGTTCCTTAAAAGAACCCTGCATGGTGCTATTTATGAATTACGGCAACTACTATTAAATAGTCATATTTTTGCTAAGAATATAATTTAATTAAACAATTCATGGATTAAAGAATACCAGCACAGTTTGTAGAATTTATTGTCATTAGTTGTGTAATAAATTATTTAGTTTTGATTGGACCGTATGGCTGGTTTTAATGAGAATGTTTATGGTCGTCAAAAGGCTCCGGTCAGAGAGACTTCAGGCAGGTCAATCACCAGAGGACATGGACGTTATAGCATGTAGTTATATGGAGACTTCAGGCAGGTCAATCACCAGAGGACATGGACGTTATAGCATGTAGCTATATGGAGACTTCAGGCAGGTCAATCACCAGAGGACATGGACGTTATAGCATGTAGTTATATGGAGACTTCAGGCAGGTCAATCACCAGAGGACATGGACGTTATAGCATGTAGCTATATGGAGACTTCAGGCAGGTCAATCACCAGAGGACATGGACGTTATAGCATGTAGTTATATGGAGACTTCAGGCAGGTCAATCACCAGAGGACATGGACGTTATAGCATGTAGTTATATGGAGACTTCAGGCAGGTCAATCACCAGAGGACATGGACGTTATAGCATGTAGTTATATGGAGACTTCAGGCAGGTCAATCACCAGAGGACATGGACGTTATAGCATGTAGCTATATGGAGACTTCAGGCAGGTCAATCACCAGAGGACATGGACGTTATAGCATGTAGCTATATGGAGACTTCAGGCAGGTCAATCACCAGAGGACATGGACGTTATAGCATGTAGCTATATGGAGACTTCAGGCAGGTCAATCACCAGAGGACATGGACGTTATAGCATGTAGTTATATGGAGACTTCAGGCAGGTCAATCACCAGAGGACATGGACGTTATAGCATGTAGCTATATGGAGACTTCAGGCAGGTCAATCACCAGAGGACATGGACGTTATAGCATGTAGCTATATGGAGACTTCAGGCAGGTCAATCACCAGAGGACATGGACGTTATATGGTTTTCGGAACAAAGGAAATCAAATCAAATCAACAAATCCACAATGAACAAAAGCCAGCTTCAATTATCCTAGCTTACACAGTTCAATAATACAAATTGACCATATAACTCTACCCCAAAAGAACGGCAATGCTGAAATAGCATCAATTTGGTCAACATGCTAACGGCTGAATGCTACAACAATATAACAGGTCACTGTACTCTACCCCAAAGGGTAAGTAGCAGTACTTGAATGGCAGTATGACCTGGAATGGATAATAAAAAAGAAGAAGTTAAGAAGAAAAACATGTTAAGTAAAAACATAAATACAAAAAATAATATAATATTTTTGGGTAAATAGAAGTAACAAATAATTAAACAGCAGCAGTAAAATATCAATAGCAACGTGGAGGCTATATACAGGGTATTACGGTACAGAGTCAATGTGGAGGCTATATACAGGGTATTACGGTACAGAGTCAATGTGGAGGCTATATACAGGGTATTACGGTACAGAGTCAATGTGGAGGCTATATACAGGGTATTACGGTACAGAGTCAATGTGGAGGCTATATACAGGGTATTACGGTACAGAGTCAATGTGGAGGCTATATACAGGGTATTACGGTACAGAGTCAATGTGGAGGCTATATACAGGGTATTACGGTACAGAGTCAATGTGGAGGCTATATACAGGGTATTACGGTACAGAGTCAATGTGGAGGCTATATACAGGGTATTACGGTACAGAGTCAATGTGGAGGCTATATACAGGGTATTACGGTACAGAGTCAATGTGGAGACTATATACAGGGGGTACCGGTACAGAGTCAATGTGGAGGCTATATACAGGGTATTACGGTACAGAGTCAATGTGGAGGCTATATACAGGGTATTACGGTACAGAGTCAATGTGGAGGCTATATACAGGTATTACGGTACAGAGTCAATGTGGAGACTATATACAGGGGTACCGGTACAGAGTCAATGTGGAGGCTATATACAGGGTATTACGGTACAGAGTCAATGTGGAGGCTATATACAGGGGGTGCAGTACAGAGTCAATGTGGAGGCTATATACAGGGTATTACGGTACAGAGTCAATGTGGAGACTATATACAGGGGTACCGTACAGAGTCAATGTGAGGCTATATACAGGGTATTACGGTACAGAGTCAATGTGGAGGCTATATACAGGGGGTACAGTACAGAGTCAATGTGGAGGCTATATACAGGGTATTACGGTACAGAGTCAATGTGGAGGCTATATACAGGGTATTACGGTACAGAGTCAATGTGGAGGCTATATACAGGGTATTACGGTACAGAGTCAATGTGGAGGCTATATACAGGGTATTACGGTACAGAGTCAATGTGGAGGCTATATACAGGGTATTACGGTACAGAGTCAATGTGGAGGCTATATACAGGGGGTACCGGTACAGAGTCAATGTGGAGGCTATATACAGGGGGGAACGGTACAGAGTCAATGTGGAGGCTATATACAGGGGGTACCG
The DNA here is from genome assembly GCF_034236695.1 of Oncorhynchus nerka. Lineage (NCBI taxonomy): Eukaryota > Metazoa > Chordata > Actinopteri > Salmoniformes > Salmonidae > Oncorhynchus > Oncorhynchus nerka. The sequence continues at coordinate 13,298 of NW_027037528.1, forward strand.
GTACAGAGTCAATGTGGAGGCTATATACAGGGGGGTACCCGGTACAGAGTCAATGTGGAGGCTATATACAGGGGGTACCGGTACAGAGTCAATGTGGAGGCTATATACAGGGGGGGTACCGGTACAGAGTCAATGTGGAGGCTATATACAGGGGGTACCGGTACAGAGTCAATGTGGAGGCTATATACAGGGGGTACTGGTACAGAGTCAATGTGGAGGCTATATACAGGGGGTACACTTCCGGGTTGGAGCGAGCGGTCGCATCTGCACTCGGTCCGCAGGTAGTATTACATTTCATTACATTTCATTATAGTACAACGGTTTGATTTGTCTAATCTTATCAATTTCTTCTTAGCTAGCTACACAGCCGTCTTTGTTTCATAGATAATTGCGTAATTATCGTATTTCGTCGTCCTAACGCAGTCTACACTGCCCTGCAGCTAGCCAGCTAGCTAACGTCCACCGTTAGCTAGTCCACCGTCTACCGATTAGCAGCACAACTATTACACTCAACCGAACGACTTGATTAGTGTAGTGTTAGCTAGCTACATAGTTGTCTTTGCTGTCTTCGTACCCAAGATAATTGTGTAGTTTAGAGTGTGTAGTTTTTATGTCGTCCTTAACATAGGAGACTCTGCTAGCTAGCCAACAGCTAGCCAACGTCTACCGAACAGAACTTCTGCACTCAACAATCCGGTCGCATTTCGCTTCGCTCCACAGGTAGTATCACATTTTTCATTTCATTTCATTACAGTACAACGGCTTGATTTGTTTGATCGTAGCTAGCTACAGCTAGCTACACAGCCGTCTTTGTATCAAAGATAATTGTGTAGTCTAGAGCGACTTCCTAGGTTAGTTAGCCAGCTATTGTCGTTCTTTTAACGCAACGTAACGTAATCAACACTGCTAGCTAGCCAGCTAGCCCCGAATAGCAGCACAGTAGAAACTATTACACTCAACGGAACGACTTGATTAGTGTAGTGTCAACAACGCAGCCAATGCCAACTAGCCTACTTAGTCAACAACGCAGCCTCTGCCAGCTAACCTACTTCAGCAGTACTGTATCATTTTAATCATTTTAGTCAATAAGATTCTTGCTAACGTAGCTTAACTCTCTGAACACTCGTGACGTGTAGTCCACTTGTCATTCCAATCTCCTTTGCATTAGCGTAGCCTCTTGTGTAGCCTGTCAACTATGTGTCTGTCTATCCCTGTTCTCTCCTCTCTGCACAGACCATACAAACGCTCCACACCACCGCGTGGCCGCGGCCACCTAATCTGGTGGTCCCAGCGCACGACCCACGTGGAGTTCAGGTCTCCGGTAGCCTCTGGAACTGCCGATCTGCGGCCAACAAGGCAGAGTTCATCTCCGCCTATGTCTCCCTCAGTCCTCGACTTCTTGGCACTGACGGAAACATGGATCACCACAGACAACACTGCTACTCCTACTGCTCTCTCTTCGTCTGCCCCGTTGTTCTGCACACCTGAGAGCTTCTGGTCAGCGGGGTGGTGGCACCGGGATCCTCATCTCTCCCAAGTGGTCATTCTCTCTTTCTCCCTTACCCATCTGTCTATCGCCTCCTTGAATTCCATGCTGTCACAGTTACCAGCCCTTTCAAGCTTAACATCCTTATCATTTATCGCCTCCAGGTTCCCTCGGAGAGTTCATCAATGAGCTTGATGCCTTGATAAGCTCCTTTCCTGAGGACGGCTCACCTCTCACAGTTCTGGGCGACTTTAACCTCCCCACGCCTACCTTTGACTCATTCCTCTCTGCCTCCTTCTTTCCACTCCTCTCCTCTTTTGACCTCACCCTCTCACCTTCCCCCTACTCACAAGGCAGGAAATACGCTCGACCTCATCTTTACTAGATGCTGTTCTTCCACTAACCTCGTTGCAACTCCCCTCCAAGTCTCCGACCACTACCTTGTATCCTTTTCCCTCCGCTCTCATCCAACACTTCCCACACTGCCCCTACCGGATGGTATCGCGCCGTCCCAACCTTCGCTCTCTCTCCCCGCTACTCTCTCCTCTTCCATCCTATCATCTCTTCCCTCTGCTCAAACCTTCTCCAACCTATCTCCTGATTCTGCCTCCCTCAACCCTCTCCTCCCTTTCTGCATCCTTTGACTCTCTATGTCCCCTATCCTCCAGGCCGGCTCGGTCCTCCCCTCCCGCTCCGTGGCTCGACGACTCATTGCGAGCTCACAGAACAGGGCTCCGGGCAGCCGAGCGGAAATGGAGGAAAACTCGCTCCCTGCGGACCTGACATCCTTTCACTCCCTCCTCTCTACATTTTCCTCTTCTCTCTCTGCTGCTAAAGCCACTTTCTACCACTCTAAATTCCAAGCATCTGCCTCTAACCCTAGGAAGCTCTTTGCAACCTCTCCTCCCTCCTGAATCCTCCCTCCCCCCCCCCCCTCCTCCCTCTCTGCAGATGACTTCGTCCAACCATTTTGAAAAGAAGGTCGACGACATCCGATCCTCGTTGCTAAGTCAAACGACACCGCTGGTTCTGCTCACACTGCCCTACCCTGTGCTCTGACCTCTTTCTCCCTCTCTCCAGATGAAATCTCGCGTCTTCTTGTGACGGCCGGCCGCCCTACAACCTGCCCGCTTGACCCTATCCCCTCTCTCTTCTCCAGACCATTTCCGGAGACCTCCTCCCTTACCTCACCTCGCTCATCAACTCATCCCTGACCGCTGGCTACGTCCCTTCCGTCTTCAAGAGAGCGAGTTGCACCCCTTCTGAAAAAACCTACACTCGATCCCTCCGATGTCAACAACTACAGACCAGTATCCCTTCTTTCTTTTCTCTCCAAAACTCTTGAACGTGCCGTCCTGGCCAGCTCTCCCGCTATCTCTCTCAGAATGACCTTCTTGATCCAAATCAGTCAGGTTTCAAGACTAGTCATTCAACTGAGACTGCTCTTCTCTGTATCACGGAGGCGCTCCGCACTGCTAAAGCTAACTCTCTCTCCTCTGCTCTCATCCTTCTAGACCTATCGGCTGCCTTCGATACTGTGAACCATCAGATCCTCCTCTCCACCCTCTCCGAGTTGGGCATCTCTCGGCCCACGCTTGGATTGCGTCCTACCTGACAGGTCGCTCCTACCAGGTGGCGTGGCGAGAATCCGTCTCCACACCACGTGCTCTCACCACTGGTGTCCCCCAGGGCTCTGTTCTAGGCCCTCTCCTATTCTCGCTTATACACCAAGTCACTTGGCTCTGTCATAACCTCACATGGTCTCTCCTATCACTGCTATGCAGACGACACACAATTAATCTTCTCCTTTCCCCTTCTGATGACCAGGTGGCTAATCGCATCTCTGCATGTCTGGCAGACATATCCGTGTGGATGACGGATCACCACCTCAAGCTGAACCTCGGCAAGACGGAACTGCTCTTCCTCCCGGGGAAGGACTGCCCGTTCCATGATCTCGCCATCACGGTTGGGACAACCCATTGTGTCCTCCTCCCAGAGCGCTAAGAACCTTGGCGTGATCCTGGACAACACCCTGTCGTTCTCAACTAACATCAAGGCGGTGGCCCGTTCCTGTAGGTTCATGCTCTACAACATCCGCAGAGTACGACCCTGCCTCACACAGGAAGCGGCGCAGGTCCTAATCCAGGCACTTGTCATCTCCCGTCTGGATTACTGCAACTCGCTGTTGGCTGGGCTCCCTGCCTGTGCCATTAAACCCCTACAACTCATCCAGAACGCCGCAGCCCGTCTGGTGTTCAACCTTCCCAAGTTCTCTCCACGTCACCCCGCTCCTCCGCTCCCTCCACTGGCTTCCAGTTGAAGCTCGCATCCGCTACAAGACCATGGTGCTTGCCTACGGAGCTGTGAGGGGAACGGCACCTCAGTACCTCCAGGCTCTGATCAGGCCCTACACCCAAACAAGGGCACTGCGTTCATCCACCTCTGGCCTGCTCGCCTCCCTACCACTGAGGAAGTACAGTTCCCGCTCAGCCCAGTCAAAACTGTTCGCTGCTCTGGCCCCCCAATGGTGGAACAAACTCCCTCACGACGCCAGGACAGCGGAGTCAATCACCACCTTCCGGAGACACCTGAAACCCCACCTCTTTAAGGAATACCTAGGATAGGATAAAGTAATCCCTCTCACCCTCCCTCCCCCTGAAAAGATTTAGATGCACTACTGTTCCACTGGAGGTCATAAGGTGAATGCACCAATTTGTAAGTCGCTCTGGATAAGAGCGTCTGCTAAATGACTTAAATGTAAATGTTAAATGGTACTGGTACAGAGTCAATGTGGAGGCTATATACAGGGGGTACCGGTACAGAGTCAATGTGGAGGCTATATACAGGGGGTACTGGTACAGAGTCAATGTGGAGGCTATATACAGGGGGTACTGGTACAGAGTCAATGTGGAGGCTATATACAGGGGGTACCGGTACAGAGTCAATGTGGAGGCTATATACAGGGGGTACTGGTACAGAGTCAATGTGGAGGCTATATACAGGGGGTACTGGTACAGAGTCAATGTGGAGGCTATATACAGGGTATTACGGTACAGAGTCAATGTGGAGGCTATATACAGGGTATTACGGTACAGAGTCAATGTGGAGACTATATACAGGGTATTACGGTACAGAGTCAATGTGGAGGCTATATACAGGGTATTACGGTACAGAGTCAATGTGGAGACTATATACAGGGTATTACGGTACAGAGTCAATGTGGAGGCTATATACAGGGTATTACGGTACAGAGTCAATGTGGAGGCTATATACAGGGGGTACCGGTACAGAGTCAATGTGGAGGCTATATACAGGGTATTACGGTACAGAGTCAATGTGGAGGCTATATACAGGGGTACGGTACAGAGTCAATGTGGAGGCTATATACAGGGGTATTACGGTACAGAGTCAATGTGGAGGCTAAATACAGGGTATTACGGTACAGAGTCAATGTGGAGGCTATATACAGGGTATTTACGGTACAGAGTCAATGAGGCTATATGCAGGGTATTACGGTACAGAGTCAATGTGGAGGCTAAATACAGGGTATTACGGTACAGAGTCAATGTGGAGGCTAAATACAGGGTACGGTACAGAGTCAACGGGAGGCTATATACAGGGTATTACGGTACAGAGTCAATGTGGAGGCTATATACAGGGTATTACGGTACAGAGTCAATGTGGAGGCTATATACAGGGTATTACGGTACAGAGTCAATGTGGAGGCTATATACAGGTGGTATTACGGTACAGAGTCAATGTGGAGGCTATATACAGGGTATTACGGTACAGAGTCAATGTGGAGGCTATATACAGGGTATTACGGTACAGAGTCAATGTGGAGGCTATATACAGGGTATTACGGTACAGAGTCAATGTGGAGGCTATATACAGGGTATTACGGTACAGAGTCAATGTGGAGGCTATATACAGGGTATTACGGTACAGAGTCAATGTGGAGGCTATATACAGGGTATTACGGTACAGAGTCAATGTGGAGGCTATATACAGGGTGTTACGGTACAGAGTCAATGTGGAGGCTTTATACAGGGGTATTACGGTACAGAGTCAATGTGGGAGGCTATATACAGGGTATTACGGTACAGAGTCAATGTGGAGGCTATATACAGGGTATTACGGTACAGAGTCAATGTGGAGGCTATATACAGGGTATTACGGTACAGAGTCAATGTGGAGGCTATATACAGGGTATTACGGTACAGAGTCAATGTGGAGGCTATATACAGGGTATTACGGTACAGAGTCAATGTGGAGGCTATATACAGGGTATTACGGTACAGAGTCAATGTGGAGGCTATATACAGGGTATTACGGTACAGAGTCAATGTGGAGGCTATATACAGGGTATTACGGTACAGAGTCAATGTGGAGGCTATATACAGGGTATTACGGTACAGAGTCAATGTGGAGGCTATATACAGGGTATTACGGTACAGAGTCAATGTGGAGGCTATATACAGGGTATTACGGTACAGAGTCAATGTGGAGGCTATATACAGGGTATTACGGTACAGAGTCAATGTGGAGGCTATATACAGGGTATTACGGTACAGAGTCAATGTGGAGGCTATATACAGGGTGTTACGGCACAGAGTCAATGTGGAGGCTATATACAGGGTATTACGGTACAGAGTCAATGTGGAGGCTATATACAGGGTATTACGGTACAGAGTCAATGTGGAGGCTATATACAGGGTATTACGGTACAGAGTCAATGTGGAGGCTATATACAGGGTATTACGGTACAGAGTCAATGTGGAGGCTATATACAGGGTATTACGGTACAGAGTCAATGTGGAGGCTATATACAGGGTATTACGGTACAGAGTCAATGTGGAGGCTATATACAGGGTATTACGGTACAGAGTCAATGTGGAGGCTATATACAGGGTATTACGGTACAGAGTCAATGTGGAGGCTATATACAGGGTATTACGGAACAGAGTCAATGTGGAGGCTATATACAGGGGGTACCGGTACAGAGTCAATGTGGAGGCTATATACAGGGGGTACTGGTACAGAGTCAATGTGGAGGCTATATACAGGGGCTACTGGTACAGAGTCAATGTGGAGGCTATATATACAGGGTATTACGGTACAGAGTCAATGTGGAGGCTATATACAGGGTATTACGGCTGTACAGAGTCAATGTGGAGGCTATACAGGGTATTACAGTACAGAGTCAATGTGGAGGCTATATACAGGTAGTGTACAGTACAGAGTCAATGTGGAGGCTATATACAGGGTATTACGGTACAGAGTCAATGTGGAGGCTATATACAGGGTATTACGGTACAGAGTCAATGTGGGAGGCTATATACAGGTATTACGGTACAGAGTCAATGTGGAGGCTATATACAGGGTATTACAGTACAGAGTCAACAGTGGAGGCTATATACAGGGTATTACGGACAGA
>NW_027037529.1:0-20233 GCF_034236695.1 Oncorhynchus nerka
CCCGGTCTGTAGTGACTCCTGCAGCCAATAACTGACAGGAATGTTGACTGTACAGCCAGGATCAAACCAGGGTCTGTAGTGACTCCTGCAGTCAAGAACTGACAGGAATGTTGACTGTACAGCCAGGATCAAACCAGGGTCTGTAGTGACTCCTGCAGCCAAGAACTGACAGGAATGTTGACTGTACAGCCAGGATCAAACCAGGGGGGTCTGTAGCCACAACTGACTCCTGTAGCCAGGATCAAACCAGGGTCTGTAGTGACTCCTGTAGCTAATAACTGACAGGAATCACTACAGCCAGGATCAAACCAGGGGCTGTAGTGACTCCTGTAGTCAACTGACAGGAATCACTACAGCCAGGATCAAATCCCAGGGTCTGTACAGCCAGGATCAAACCAGGGTCTGTACAGCCAGGATCAAACCAGGGTCTGTAGTGACCTGTAGCCAATAACTGACAGGAATGTTGACTGTACAGCCAGGATCAAACCAGGGTCTGTGAAATTCCTGTAGTCAATAACTGACAGGAATCACCACAGCCAGGATCAAACCAGGTCTGTAGTGACTCCTGTAGTCAAGAACTGACAGGAATCACTACAGCCAGGATCAAACCAGGGTCTGTACAGCCAGGATCAAACCAGGGTCTGTACAGCCAGGATCAAACCAGGGTCTGTAGTGACTCCTGTAGCCAATAACTGACAGGAATGTTGACTGTACAGCCAGGATCAAACCAGGGTATGTAGTGACTCCTGCAGTCAATAACTGACAGGAATCACTACAGCCAGGATCAAACCAGGGGCTGTAGTGACTCCTGTAGTCAATAACTGACAGGAATCACTACAGCCAGGATCAAACCAGGGGCTGTAGTGACTCCTGCAGTCAATAACTGACAGGAATCACTACAGCCAGGATCAAACCAGGGGCTGTAGTGACTCCTGCAGTCAATAACTGACAGGAATCACTACAGCCAGGATCAAACCAGGGGCTGTAGTGACTCCTGTAGTCAATAACTGACAGGAATGTTGACTGTACAGCCAGCAGGGTCAGCACTGTAGTCAATAATGACAGGAAACTGTACAGCCAGGGGTCTGTAGTGACTCCTGTAGCCAATAACTGACAGGAATGTTGACTGTACAGCCAGGATCAAACCAGGGTCTGTGTAGTGACTCCTGCAGTCAATAACTGACAGGAATGTTGACTGTACAGCCAGGATCAAACCAGGGTCTGTAGTGACTCCTGCAGTCAAGAACTGACAGGAATGTTGACTGTACAGCCAGGATCAAACCAGGGTCTGTAGTGACTCCTGCAGTCAAGAACTGACAGAATTGACTGTACAGCCAGGATCAAACCCGGGTCTGTAGTGACTCCTGCAGTCACATAACTGACAGGAATGTTGACTGTACAGCCAGGATCAAACCAGGGTCTGTAGTGACTCCTGTAGTCAATAACTGACAGGAATGTTGACTGTAACAGCCAGGATCAAACCATGTAGTGACTGTACAGGCTACAGCCAGGATCAAACCAGGGTCTGTAGTGACTCCTGTAGCCAATAACTGACAGGAATGTTTGACTGTACAGCCAGGATCAAACCAGGGTCTGTAGTGACTCCTGTAGCCAATAACTGACAGGAATGTTGACTGTACAGCCAGGATCAAACCAGGGTCTGTAGTGACTCCTGCAGTTGCCTTAGACCGCTGAACCCGGGTCTGTAGTGACTCCTGCAGTTGCCTTAGACCGCTGAACCCGGGTCTGTAGTGACTCCTGCAGTTGCCTTAGACCGCTGCGCCACTCGGGAGGTCAAATCAACTTTCTATCCCTGGATTAGAACATGCACAACCTTTGGCACCAGAGATAGATGCTTCCGTCCACCTGTTTCAACCTTAAGAACGTGATGGTCATCTGTGTCGAAGGCCTTGTGTAAAAATAAGGCAGCACAATGATTTCTATGATCTTAGCAAGTTAACAAATCATCTAAAATAATGTCCTGGTTTAAATAAACGTCCTGGTCTAAATGTACACCCGGTCTAAATGTACACCCGGTCTAAATGTCCACCCGGTCTAAATGTCCAGGTCTAAATGTACACCCGGTCTAAATGTCCACCCGGTCTAAATGTCCAGGTCTAAATGTCCACCCGGTCTAAACGTCCTGGTCTAAATGTACACCCGGTCTAAATGTCCACCCGGTCTAAATGTCCAGGTCTAAATGTCCAGGTCTAAATGTACACCCGGTCTAAATGTCCACCCGGTCTAAATGTCCAGGTCTAAATGTCCAGGTCTAAATGTCCAGGTCTAAATGTCAACCTGGTCTAAATGTCCAGGTCTAAATGTCCACCCGGTCTAAATGTCCACCTGGTCTAAATGTCCACCTGGTCTAAATGTCGACCTGGTCTAAATGTCCAGGTCTAAATGTCCACCCGGTCTAAATGTCCACCTGGTCTAAATGTCCACCTGGTCTAAATGTCCACCTGGTCTAAATGTCCACCTGGTCTAAATGTCCAGGTCTAAATGTCCACCTGGTCTAAATGTCCAGGTCTAAATGTCCAGGTCTAAATGTCCACCTGGTCTAAATGTCCAGGTCTAAATGTCCACCTGGTCTAAATGTCCAGGTCTAAATGTCCACCTGGTCTAAATGTCCACCTGGTCTAAATGTCCAGGTCTAAATGTCCACCTGGTCTAAATGTCCAGGTCTAAATGTCCACCTGGTCTAAATGTCCACCTGGTCTAAATGTCCACCTGGTCTAAATGTCCAGGTCTAAATGTCCAGGTCTAAATGGGGTAGAGAACTGAAGAGCCCTTTGAGCTCAAAAAGTCCAGGTCTAAATGTCCAGGAATAGGGACTCTGGTCTAAAGTAGTCCACGGTATAGGGAATAGGGCTCTGGTCTAAATGTCCAGGTGCAAATGTCCACTGGTCTAAATGTCCAGGTCTAAATGTCCATTCTCTAAATGTCCACCTGGTTTAAAGAGCCCATTCTAATATAGTCCACCTGGTCTAACCAGAGCCCTATTCTATATCAGGATCTGTCCCCTTCAGACCAGACATTTTATTCGTATCCCAAATGGCACCTCATTCTGGTCAAAGGTAGTAGTGTCTAAAGTAGTGCACTATATAGAGAATAGGGGCTCTGGTCTAAAGTAGTGTACTATATAGGGAAAAGGGCTCTGGTCTAAAGTAGTGCACTATATATAGGGAATAGGGCTCTGGTCTAAAGTAGTGCACTATATAGGGAATAGGGCTCTGGTCTAAAGTAGTGTACTATATAGAGAATAGGGGCTCTGGTCTAAAGTAGTGTACTATATAGGGAATAGGGTGCCAATTGGAACACAGACAAGAGTTAATTAAATCTCCGCCGTCTCCTCACCTTCTAACAAATTAACTTCCTTTGTGAAGCCTATTGATTTGTGGAGTAGACAATAGCCATACTTTCTGCTCCTGTGAAGTCATGCCTCATTGGGGACATACACCATAACGTTCCCCAGTAACACCATAACGTTTCCCAGTAACACCATAACGTTTCCCAGTAACACCATAACGTTTCCCAGTAATGTTTCTCAGTAACAACATAACGTTTCCCAGTAACAACATAACGTTTCCCAGTAACACCATAACGTTTCCCAGTAACACCATAACGTTTCCCAGTAACAACATAACGTTTCTCAGTAACAACATAACGTTTCCCAGTAACAACATAACGTTTCCCAGTAACACCATAACGTTTCCCAGTAACACCATAACGTTTCCCAGTAACGTTTCTCAGTAACAACATAACGTTCCCCAGTAACAACATAACGTTTCTCAGTAACAACATAACGTTTCCCAGTAACAACATAACGTTTCCCAGTAACAACATAACGTTTCTCAGTAACAACATAACGTTTCCCAGTAACAACATAACGTTTCCCAGTAACACCATAACGTTTCCCAGTAACGTTTCTCAGTAACAACATAACGTTTCCCAGTAACAACATAACGTTTCCCAGTAACAACATAACGTTTCCCAGTAACAACATAACGTTTCCCAGTAACAACATAACGTTTCCCAGTAACAACAACGTTTTCCAGTAACGTTTCCCAGTAAGTCTCTCCCTCTCTCTCCTCCTCTCCCTCCCTCCTCCCTCCCTCCCTCCCTCCCTCCTCCTCTCCCCCTCCCTCCCTCCCTCCCTCTCTCCCTCCCTCCCTCCCTCCCTCCCTCCCTCCCTCCCTCCCTCCCTCCCTCCCCTCCCCCCTCGCTCCCCCCTCCCTCCCTCTCCCTCTCTCTCCTCCCCCCTCCCTCCCTCCCCTCCCTCCCTCCCTCCCTCCTCCCTCCCTCTCTCCCTCCTCCCTCCCTCCTCCCTCTCTCCCTCCCTCTCCCCCTCCCTCCCTCCCCTCCCTCCCTCCCTCCCTCCCTCCCTCCCTCGCTCCCCCCTCCCTCCCTCTCTCTCTCTCCCTCCCTCCCTCCCTCCCTCCCTCCCTCCCTCCCGTATAGTTAATAAAGGGTTTTATAAAGACAAGCTAACAGTATATTGTTGTGAAGGGAACCACGTTGTCACCCAGCACTGAGGCAAACACATGACCCATTGTTCTGCATTACTTCAGGACCACTAATGGAACAAAGGGACCAGAGCATAACTGATCAAACAAAGAGGATAAACACCCCACTGTTAACCCTGCTGGCTCGCCTGTGTCATTCATAGACCATTGGTACAACCTTGTACAATTGATACTAATTGATATCAGGCAGTGGTCGTCTCTCTCTCTCTCGATCTCCCTTCTTGCTCTCTCTGACTTCCTGCAGTTAGTGGTAATAGACCTGATTCCAACCAAAGCCCATTTCTATATTCGATTACAATTACTCATAAATCAAAGGAGAAGTCTGTCGTGGGAAAAATGACTCAGTCATGCCCTCTGCCACTGAACCGTTTCCTGTCAACACTGACAGTGACAGATGTAATCAGTATATGTGGTTCATGCAGAAATACGACACAGAGATGTAGTGTTGTCAACACTCAGAGGGACTGAGCCACTGAAAGAAGATTATACAGACATGCAGATTCAGCCTGACGCTCGTCTCAATAAACACTAACCTGTTTGACGTTGTAGCCTGTCTGGACGCTCGTCTCAATAAACACTAACCTGTTTGACGTTGTAGCCTGTCTGGACGCTCGTCTCAATAAACACTAACCTGTTTGACGTTGTAGCCTGTCTGGAGGCTCGTCTCAATAAACACTAACCTGTTTGACGTTGTAGCTTGTCTGGACGCTCGTCTCAATAAACACTAACCTGTTTGACGTTGTAGCCTGTCTGGACGCTGGTCTCAATAAACACTAACCTGTTTGACGTTGTAGCCTGTCTGGACGCTCGTCTCAATAAACACTAACCTGTTTGACGTTGTAGCTTGTCTTGACGCTGGTCTCAATAAACACTAACCTGTTTGACGTTGTAGCCTGTCTTGGCGCTCGTCTCAATAAACACTAACCTGTTTGACGTTGTAGCTTGTCTGGACGCTGGTCTCAATAAACACTAACCTGTTTGACGTTGTAGAGTGTCTGGACGCTGGTCTCAATAAACACTAACCTGTTTGACGTTGTAGCCTGTCTGGACGCTGGTCTCAATAAACACTAACCTGTTTGACGTTGTAGCCTGTCTTGGCGCTCGTCTCAATAAACACTAACCTGTTTGACGTTGTAGCTTGTCTGGACGCTGGTCTCAATAAACACTAACCTGTTTGACGTTGTAGAGTGTCTGGACGCTGGTCTCAATAAACACTAACCTGTTTGACGTTGTAGCCTGTCTGGACGCTGGTCTCAATAAACACTAACCTGTTTGACGTTGTAGAGTGTCTGGACGCTGGTCTCAATAAACACTAACCTGTTTGACGTTGTAGCTTGTCTTGACGCTCATCTCAATAAACACTAACCTGTTTGACGTTGTAGCCTGTCTTGGCGCTGGTCTCAATAAACACTAACCTGTTTGACGTTGTAGCCTGTCTTGACGCTGGTCTCAATAAACACTAACCTGTTTGACGTTGTAGCTTGTCTTGGCGCTGGTCTCAATAAACACTAACCTGTTTGACGTTGTAGCCTGTCTGGACGCTGGTCTCAATAAACACTAACCTGTTTGACGTTGTAGCCTGTCTGGACGCTCGTCTCAATAAACACTAACCTGTTTGACGTTGTAGCCTGTCTTGACGCTCGTCTCAATAAACACTAACCTGTTTGACGTTGTAGCCTGTCTGGACGCTGGTCTCAATAAACACTAACCTGTTTGACGTTGTAGCCTGTCTGGACGCTGGTCTCAATAAACACTAACCTGTTTGACGTTGTAGCTTGTCTTGACGCTCGTCTCAATAAACACTAACCTGTTTGACGTTGTAGCCTGTCTGGACGCTCGTCTCAATAAACACTAACCTGCTTGACGTTGTAGCCTGTCTTGGCGCTCGTCTCAATAAACACTAACCTGTTTGACGTTGAAGCCTGTCTGGACGCTCGTCTCAATAAACACTAACCTGTTTGACGTTGTAGCCTGTCTTGGCGCTGGTCTCAATAAACACTAACCTGTTTGACGTTGTAGCTTGTCTTTGACGCTCGTCTCAATAAACACTAACCTGTTTGACGTTGTAGCTTGTCTTGACGCTCGTCTCAATAAACACTAACCTGTTTGACGTTGTAGCCTGTCTGGACGCTCGTCTCAATAAACACTAACCTGTTTGACGTTGTAGCCTGTCTTGACGCTCGTCTCAATAAACACTAACCTGTTTGACGTTGTAGCCTGTCTGGACGCTGGTCTCAATAAACACTAACCTGTTTGACGTTGTAGCCTGTCTGGACGCTGGTCTCAATAAACACTAACCTGTTTGACGTTGTAGCTTGTCTTGACGCTCGTCTCAATAAACACTAACCTGTTTGACGTTGTAGCCTGTCTGGACGCTCGTCTCAATAAACACTAACCTGCTTGACGTTGTAGCCTGTCTTGGCGCTCGTCTCAATAAACACTAACCTGTTTGACGTTGTAGCCTGTCTGGACGCTCGTCTCAATAAACACTAACCTGTTTGACGTTGTAGCCTGTCTTGGCGCTGGTCTCAATAAACATTAACCTGTTTGACGTTGTAGCTTGTCTGGACGCTGGTCTCAATAAACACTAACCTGTTTGACGTTGTAGCCTGTCTTGACGCTGGTCTCAATAAACACTAACCTGTTTGACATTGTAGCCTGTCTTGACGCTGGTCTCAATAAACACTAACCTGTTTGACGTTGTAGCCTGTCTTGGCGCTGGTCTCAATAAACACTAACCTGTTTGACGTTGTAGCCTGTCTTGGCGCTGGTCTCAATAAACACTAACCTGTTTGACGTTGTAGCCTGTCTGGACGCTGGTCTCAATAAACACTAACCTGTTTGACGTTGTAGCTTGTCTTGACGCTGGTCTCAATAAACACTAACCTGTTTGACGTTGTAGCCTGTCTTGGCGCTGGTCTCAATAAACACTAACCTGTTTGACGTTGTAGCTTGTCTTGGCGCTGGTCTCAATAAACACTAACCTGTTTGACGTTGTAGCTTGTCTTGACGCTGGTCTCAATAAACACTAACCTGTTTGACGTTGTAGCTTGTCTTGGCGCTCGTCTCAATAAACACTAACCTGTTTGACGTTGTAGCCTGTCTTGACGCTGGTCTCAATAAACACTAACCTGTTTGACGTTGTAGCCTGTCTTGGCGCTGGTCTCAATAAACACTAACCTGTTTGACGTTGTAGCCTGTCTTGGCGCTCGTCTCAATAAACACTAACCTGTTTAACGTTGTAGCCTGTCTTGGCGCTGGTCTCAATAAACACTAACCTGTTTGACGTTGTAGCTTGTCTTGGCGCTGGTCTCAATAAACACTAACCTGTTTGATGTTGTAGCTTGTCTTGACGCTGGTCTCAATAAACACTAACCTGTTTGACGTTGTAGCTTGTCTTGGCGCTGGTCTCAATAAACACTAACCTGTTTGATGTTGTAGCTTGTCTTGACGCTGGTCTCAATAAACACTAACCTGTTTGACGTTGTAGCCTGTCTGGACGCTGGTCTCAATAAACACTAACCTGTTTGACGTTGTAGCCTGTCTTGGCGCTGGTCTCAATAAACACTAACCTGTTTGACGTTGTAGCCTGTCTGGACGCTGGTCTCAATAAACACTAACCTGTTTGACGTTGTAGCCTGTCTGGACGCTGGTCTCAATAAACACTAACCTGTTTGACGTTGTAGCTTGTCTTGACGCTGGTCTCAATAAACATTAACCTGTTTGACGTTGTAGCTTGTCTGGACGCTGGTCTCAATAAACACTAACCTGTTTGACGTTGTAGCCTGTCTTGACGCTGGTCTCAATAAACACTAACCTGTTTGACATTGTAGCCTGTCTTGACGCTGGTCTCAATAAACACTAACCTGTTTGACGTTGTAGCCTGTCTTGGCGCTGGTCTCAATAAACACTAACCTGTTTGACGTTGTAGCTTGTCTTGGCACTGGTCTCAATAAACACTAACCTGTTTGACGTTGTAGCTTGTCTTGACGCTGGTCTCAATAAATACTAACCTGTTTGACGTTGTAGCTTGTCTTGGCGCTTGTCTCAATAAACACTAACCTGTTTGACGTTGTAGCCTTTCTGGACGCTGGTCTCAATAAACACTAACCTGTTTGACGTTGTAGCTTGTCTTGACGCTGGTCTCAATAAACATTAACCTGTTTGACGTTGTAGCTTGTCTGGACGCTGGTCTCAATAAACACTAACCTGTTTGACGTTGTAGCCTGTCTTGACGCTGGTCTCAATAAACACTAACCTGTTTGACATTGTAGCCTGTCTTGACGCTGGTCTCAATAAACACTAACCTGTTTGACGTTGTAGCCTGTCTTGGCGCTGGTCTCAATAAACACTAACCTGTTTGACGTTGTAGCCTGTCTTGGCGCTGGTCTCAATAAACACTAACCTGTTTGACGTTGTAGCCTGTCTGGACGCTGGTCTCAATAAACACTAACCTGTTTGACGTTGTAGCTTGTCTTGACGCTGGTCTCAATAAACACTAACCTGTTTGACGTTGTAGCCTGTCTTGGCGCTGGTCTCAATAAACACTAACCTGTTTGACGTTGTAGCTTGTCTTGGCGCTGGTCTCAATAAACACTAACCTGTTTGACGTTGTAGCTTGTCTTGACGCTGGTCTCAATAAACACTAACCTGTTTGACGTTGTAGCTTGTCTTGGCGCTCGTCTCAATAAACACTAACCTGTTTGACGTTGTAGCCTGTCTTGACGCTGGTCTCAATAAACACTAACCTGTTTGACGTTGTAGCCTGTCTTGGCGCTGGTCTCAATAAACACTAACCTGTTTGACGTTGTAGCCTGTCTTGGCGCTCGTCTCAATAAACACTAACCTGTTTAACGTTGTAGCCTGTCTTGGCGCTGGTCTCAATAAACACTAACCTGTTTGACGTTGTAGCTTGTCTTGGCGCTGGTCTCAATAAACACTAACCTGTTTGATGTTGTAGCTTGTCTTGACGCTGGTCTCAATAAACACTAACCTGTTTGACGTTGTAGCTTGTCTTGGCGCTCGTCTCAATAAACACTAACCTGTTTGACGTTGTAGCCTGTCTTGACGCTGGTCTCAATAAACACTAACCTGTTTGACGTTGTAGCCTGTCTTGGCGCTGGTCTCAATAAACACTAACCTGTTTGACGTTGTAGCCTGTCTTGGCGCTGGTCTCAATAAACACTAACCTGTTTGACGTTGTAGCTTGTCTTGGCACTGGTCTCAATAAACACTAACCTGTTTGACGTTGTAGCTTGTCTTGACGCTGGTCTCAATAAATACTAACCTGTTTGACGTTGTAGCTTGTCTTGGCGCTCGTCTCAATAAACACTAACCTGTTTGACGTTGTACCCTGTCTTGACGCTGGTCTCAATAAACACTAACCTGTTTGACGTTGTAGCCTGTCTTGGCGCTGGTCTCACAAACACTAACCTGTTTGACGTTGTAGCCTGTCTTGGCGCTCGTCTCAATAAACACTAACCTGTTTGACGTTGTAGCTTGTCTTGGCACTGGTCTCAATAAACACTAACCTGTTTGACGTTGTAGCTTGTCTTGACGCTGGTCTCAATAAATACTAACCTGTTTGACGTTGTAGCTTGTCTTGGCGCTCGTCTCAATAAACACTAACCTGTTTGACGTTGTACCCTGTCTTGACGCTGGTCTCAATAAACACTAACCTGTTTGACGTTGTAGCCTGTCTTGGCGCTGGTCTCAATAAACACTAACCTGTTTGACGTTGTAGCCTGTCTTGGCGCTCGTCTCAATAAACACTAACCTGTTTGACGTTGTAGCCTGTCTTGGCGCTGGTCTCAATAAACACTAACCTGTTTGACGTTGTAGCCTGTCTTGGCGCTGGTCTCAATAAACACTAACCTGTTTGACGTTGTAGCCTGTCTTGGCGCTGGTCTCAATAAACATGACGCTGAGCTCCTTGGCCCGCTGTTCTCCTTCCTCTATGGTGATCTGCCTGGGAGGGGAGAGGACAGGAATCCACATCAATCCACTGACTGAAGAACATCTTAAATAAGCAGTGACCCAGGGGGAAAAAAAACAGTTGATTCATCATCACATTTGCTTTTTTGTTTATGATGTGGAAGCAACGTTCATTCAACCAGTTTGTGCCCAATGGTGAGGTACTGTAGTCTACAGACTACAACAAGCCACAGCCAGCACCACTGTCTACCAACACTCACCTAACAGCACATCTAACATGGTTCATTAAGCTATGGTGAAGCTGATTGATGGTGTTGTGGCCCGAAAAATGTATCAATTACTGCCCATTACTATGAAATGTTGTCGATGCATGAGTTCCTGGGAACGTGAGAAAGGAAGAGTGTCAGGTCCACAGAATGGAAGGAGGGGTCTACAGAATGGAAGGAGGGGTCCACAGAATAGAAGGAGGGGTCTACAGAATGGAAGGAGGGGTCCACAGAATGGAAGGAGGGGTCCACAGAATGGAAGGAGGGGTCTACAGAATGGAAGGAGGGGTCCACAGAATAGAAGGAGGGGTCTACAGAATGGAAGGAGGGGTCTACAAAATGGAAGGAGGGGTCCACAGAATGGAAGGAGGGGTCTACAGAATGGAAGGAGGGGTCTACAGAATGGAAGGAGGGGTCAACAGAATGGAAGGAGGGGTCTACAGAATGGAAGGAGGGGTCTACAGAATAGAAGGAGGGGTCAACAGAATGGAAGGAGGGGTCTACAGAATGGAAGGAGGGGTCTACAAAATGGAAGGAGGGGTCTACAGAATGGAAGGAGGGGTCTACAGAATGGAAGGAGGGGTCCACAGAATGGAAGAAGGGGTCTACAGAATGGAAGGAGGGGTCGACAGAATGGAAGGAGGGGTCTACAGAATGGAAGGAGGGGTCTACAGAATGGAAGGAGGGGTCTACAGAATGGAAGGAGGGGTCCACAGAATGGAAGGAGGGGTATACAGAATGGAAGGACAGGGAGAGTGACAGGTCTACAGTTGAATATTAGCGGGATGGCTAAAGCATTTACAAATGCCGATTAAATTTGCCTTGGCCCTGTCAAAGAACACCTAGTAAAGTCAAACAGTATGGTGAGGAGACTACAGAGTCCTGCTAGGCTGACTACACAACCCAGCCAGCCCAGAGAAAAAGACATTGAAAAGACGTTGAAAAACTTTAAAAATATGTGCTTTTGGATGAATAGATAGACCAGAGGAAAGAGCGCCCCCTACTGGCCCTCCAGCACCATCTGGTCTCCCATCCGGGGACTGACAAGGACCAACCCTGCTTAGCTTCAGAAGCAAGCCAGCAGTGGTATGCAGGGTGGTATGCTGCTTTAAACACAGTGGCTTTAGCTACCAGTCTGGGCTGGATGGTCTGTTATTTAAACACAGTGGGTTTAGCTCCCTCCTGCTGCAAAGCACCCCCACAACACGATGCTGCCACACCATGTGCTTCACGGTTGGGATGGTGTTCTTCGACTTACAAGCCCCCCCCTTTTCCTCCAAACATAACGATGGTCATTATGGCCAAACAGTTCTATTTTTGTTTCATCAGACCAGAGGACATTTTCCAAAAAGTACGATCTTTGTCCCAATGTGCAGTTGCAAACCGTATTCTGGCTTTTTTATGGCGGTTTTGGAGCAGTGGCTTCTTCCTTGCTGAGCGGCCTTTCAGGTTATGTCGATATAGGACTCGTTTTACTGTGGATATATATACTTTTGCATCTGTTTCCTCCAGCATCTTCACAAGGTCCTTTGCTGTTGTTCTGGGATTGATTTGCACTTTTCGCACCAAAGTACGCTCATCTCTAGGAGACAGAACGCTCTCCTTCCTGAGCGGTATGACGCTGCGTGGCCCCATGGTGTTTATACTTGCGTACTATTGTTTGTACAGATGAACGTGGTACCTTCAGGCATTTGGAAATTGCTCCCAAGGATGAACCAGACTTGTCGAGGTCTACAATTTTTTTTCTGAGGTCTTGGCTGATCTCTTTTCATTTTCCCATGATGTCAAACAAAGAGGCACTGAGTTTGAAGGTAGGCCTTGAAATATATCCACAGGTACACCTCCAATTGACTCAAATGATGTCAACTAGCCTATCAGAAGCTTCTAAAGGCATGACATAATTTTCTGGAATTTTCCAAGCTGTTTAAAGACACAGTTAACTTAGTGAATGTAAACTTCTGAACCACTGGAATTGTGAATTATAAGTAAAATAATCTGTCTGTAAACAATTGTTGGAAAACTTTACTTGTGTCGTGCACAAAGTAGATTCCCTAACAGACTTGCAAAAACTATAGTTTGTTAACAAGACATTTGTAGAGTGGTTGAAAAGCGAGTTTTAATTACTCCAATCCAAGTGTATGTAAACTTCCAACTTCAGCGGTATATATTTGTCATGAGACATAGGACTAGCTTGGCTTGGCAGGTCCACTGCATACAGAAGAAGAACAAGAAGAACAATAATCTACAGTAGCATTATCATTATCACAGTGCCAACCCCCCCAGCTTTCTAGACACCCCCACCAGTCCTGACAGGCAGCTCTCTACTCATAAACCCCATCCCACAAGTCCTGACAGGCAGCTCTCTACCCATAAACCCCACCCCACCAGTCCTGACAGGCAGCTCTCTACTCATAAACCCCATCCCACAAGTCCTGACAGGCAGCTCTCTACCCATAAACTCCATCCCACCAGTCCTGACAGGCAGCTCTCTACTCATAAACCCCATCCCACCAGTCCTGACAGGCAGCTCTCTACCCATAAACTCCATCCCACCAGTCCTGACAGGCAGCTCTCTACTCATAAACCCCATCCCACCAGTCCTGACAGGCAGCTCTCTACTCATAAACCCCATCCCACCAGTCCTGACAGGCAGCTCTCTACTCATAAACCCCATCCCACCAGTCCTGACAGGCAGCTCTCTACTCATAAACCCCACCCCACCAGTCCTGACAGGCAGCTCTCTACTCATAAACCCCATCCCACAAGTCCTGACAGGCAGCTCTCTACCCATAAACCCCACCCCACCAGTCCTGAAAGGCAGCTCTCTACCCATAAACCCCATCCCACCAGTCCTGACAGGCAGCTCTCTACCCATAAACTCCATCCCACCAGTCCTGACAGGCAGCTCTCTACTCATAAACCCCATCCCACCAGTCCTGACAGGCAGCTCTCTACTCATAAACCCCACCCCACCAGTCCTGACAGGCAGCTCTCTGAGCTCATAAACCCCATCCCACAAGTCCTGACAGGCAGCTCTCTACCCATAAACCCATCCCACCAGTCCTGACAGGCAGCTCTCTACCCATAAACCCCATCCCACCAGTCCTGACAGGCAGCTCTCTACTCACAAACCCCACCCCACCAGTCCTGACAGGCAGCTCTCTACTCATAAACTCCATCCCACCAGTCCTGACAGGCAGCTCTCTACTCATAAACCCCATCCCACCAGTCCTGACAGGCAGCTCTCTACTCATAAACCCCATCCCACAAGTCCTGACAGGCAGCTCTCTACCCATAAACCCCACCCCACCAGTCCTGACAGGCAGCTCTCTACTCATAAACCCCATCCCACCAGACAGGCAGCTCTCTACTCATAAACCCCATCCCACAAGTCCTGACAGGCAGCTCTCTAACCATAAACCCCACCCCACCAGTCCTGACAGGCAGCTCTCTACCCATAAACCCCATCCCACAAGTCCTGACAGGCAGCTCTCTACCCATAAACCCCACCCCACTCCCCCTCCCTCCCCATCCCATTCAGGGAGGGGAGGGAGGGGGGAACTGAGGTTTCAGGGAGGGGAGGGAGGGGAACTGAGGTTTCGGGGAGGGGAGGGAGGGGGAACTGAGGATTCAGGGAGGGAGGGAGGGGGAACTGAGGATTCAGGAGGGGAGGGAGGGGGAACCATGATTCAGGGAGGGGATGGAGGGGGAACTGGGGATTCAGGGAGGGGAGGGAGGGGGAACTGGGGATTCAGGGAGGGGATGGAGGGGGAACTGGGGATTCAGAGGGGGAAGGGGGAACTGGGGATTCGGGAGGGGATGGAGGGGGAACTGGGGATTCAGTGAGGGGATGGAGGGGGAACTGGGGATTCAGTGAGGGGATGGAGGGGGAACTGGGGATTCAGTGAGGGATGGAGGGGGAACTGGGGATCTGGGGGAGGGGATGGAGGGGGAACTGGGGATTCAGTGAGGGGATGGAGGGGGAACTGGCTATTGGGGGAGGGGATGGAGGGGGAACTGGGGATTCGGGGAGGGGAGGGAGGGAGGGGAGGGAGGGGGAACTGAGGTTTCAGGGAGGGGATGGAGGGGGAACTGGGGATTCGGGGGAGGGGATGGAGGGGGAACTGGGGATTCGGGGAGGGATGGAGGGGGAACTGGGGATTCGGGGAGGGGGAAGGGGGAACTGGGGATTCAGGGAGGGGATGGAGGGGGGAACTGGGGATTCGGGGGAGGGATGGAGGGGGAACTGGGGATTCAGTGAGGGGATGGAGGGGGAACTGGGATTCGGGGAGGGGATGGAGGGGGGAACTGGGGATTCAGTGAGGGGATGGAGGGGGAACTGGGATTCGGGGAGGGGATGGAGGGGGAACTGGGGATTCGGGGGAGGGAGGGAGGGGAGGGGAGGGAGGGGGAACTGAGGTTTCAGGGAGGGGATGGAGGGGGAACTGGGGATTCGGGGAGGGATGGAGGGGGAACTGGGGATTCGGGAGGGGATGGAGGGGAGGGAGGGAGGGGGAACTGAGTATTCAGGAGGGGATGGAGGGGGAACTGAGGATTCAGGGAGGGGATGGAGGGGGTAACTGAGTATTCAGGGAGGGATGGAGGGGAGGGAGGGGGAACTGAGTATTCAGGGAGGGGATGGAGGGGAGGGAGGGGGGATCTGAGGATTCAGGGAGGGGATGGAGGGGGAACTGAGGATTCAGGGAGGGGATGGAGGGGAGGGAGGGGGAACTGAGTATTCAGGGAGGGGATGGAGGGGAGGGAGGGGGAACTGAGGATTCAGGGAGGGGATGGAGGGGGGAACTGAGGATTCGGGGAGGGGATGGAGGGGGGAACTGGGGATTCGGGAGGGGATGGAGGGGGAACTGGGGATTCAGTGAGGGGATGGAGGGGGAAACTGGAGGATTCAGGGAGGGGAGGGAGGGGGAACTGAGGATTCAGGGAGGGGATGGAGGGGGAACTGAGGATTCAGGGAAGGGATGGAGGGGGAAACTGAGGATTCAGGGAGGGGAGGGAGGGAGGGAGGGATGGGGAACTGAGGTTTCAGGGAGGGGAGGGGGAACTGAGCATTCAGGGAGGGGAGGGAGGGGGGAACTGAGGATTCAGGGAGGGGATGGAGGGGGAACTGAGGATTCAGGGAGGGGATGGAGGGGGGAACTGAGGATTCAGGGAGGTGAGGGAGGGGGAAACTGAGGATTCAGGGAGGGGAGGGAGGGGGAACTGAGGATTCAGGGAGGGGGGGGGAACTGAGCATTCAGGGAGGGGAGGGAGGGGGAACTGAGGATTCAGGAGGGGATGGAGGGGGAACTGAGGATTCAGTGAGGGGATGGAGGGGGAAACTGAGGATTCAGGGAGGGGAGGGAGGGGGAACTGAGGATTCAGGGAGGGGATGGAGGGGGAACTGGAGGATTCAGGGAAGGGATGGAGGGGGAAACTGAGGATTCAGGGAGGGGAGGGAGGGGAGGGAGGGATGGGGGAACTGAGGTTTCAGGGAGGGGAGGGGGAACTGAGCATTCAGGAGGGGATGGAGGGGGAACTGAGGATTCAGGGAGGGGATGGAGGGGGAACTGAGGATTCAGGGAGGTGAGGGAGGGGGAAACTGAGGATTCAGGGAGGGGAGGGAGGGGGAACTGAGGATTCAGGGAGGGGAGGGACGGGGAACTGAGCATTCAGGGAGGGGAGGGAGGGGGAACTGAGGATTCAGGAGGGATGGAGGGGGAACTGAGGATTCAGGAGGTGAGGGAGGGGGAAACTGAGGATTCAGGGAGGAGAGGGAGGGGGAACTGAGGATTCAGGGAGGGGATGGAGGGGGAACTGAGTATTCAGGGGAGGGGAGGGAGGGAGGGAGGGGGAAACTGAGTATTCAGGGAGGGGATGGAGGGGAGGGAGGGGGAACTGAGGATTCAGGGAGGGGGAAGGGGGAACTGGGGATTCAGGGAGGGGAGGGGAGGGGTAACTGAGGATTCAGACAGGGGAGGGAGGGGGAACTGGGGATTCAGTGAGGGGATTGAGGGGGAACTGGGGATTCAGGGAGGGAGGGGGAACTGAGGATTCAGGGAGGGGAGGGAGGGGGAACTGAGCATTCAGGAAGGGGAGGGAGGGGGGACCTAAGGATTCAGGAAGGGGAGGGAGGGTGGAACTGGGGATTCGGGGAGGGAGGGGGGAACTGGGGATTCGGGGAGGGAGGGGGGAACTGGGGATTCAGGGAGGGGGAAACAGGATTCAGGGACAGTCACACGAATTAAAAGCAAGACTGGAGCTAGGTCCCCATCCATACAAGACTGGAGCTAGGTCTCCATCCATACAAGACTGGAGCTAGGTCTCCATTCATACAAGACTGGAGCCAGGTCCCCATCCATACAAGACTGGAGCCAGGTCACCATCCATACAAGACTGGAGCTAGGTCTCCATTCATACAAGACTGGAGCCAGGTCCCCATCCATACAAGACTGGAGCTAGGTCTCCATTCATACAAGACTGGAGCCAGGTCTCCATCCATACAAGACTGGAGCTAGGTCCCCATCCATACAAGACTGGAGCTAGGTCTCCATCCATACAAGACTGGAGCTAGGTCTCCATCCATACAAGACTGGAGCTAGGTCTCCATCCATACAAGACTGGAGCTAGGTCTCCATCCATACACGACTGGAGCCAGGTCTCCATTCATACAAGACTGGAGCTAGGTCTCCATCCATACAAGACTGGAGATTGGTCTCCATCCAATTGGACGACAGATTGTCATGTGACTATTCTAAAATCTGTCCCACCTGTAGTATTTCCACCAAACATACTTGTTGCAGATAAAAAGCAGTGCACGTTGAGGTAGTGCCAATAAAATGTACTTTTTTTCCCGCATAAGTTTTCTTGTCCCAAATAAATAACACATTTTCAACTCTATCGATAGTTAACTGTTGTGTTAAAAATAGCAAATGTGCCTCCTCTGGTCTTGGCATGTGGTCTCTAGTGCGGGTAGGCGATGAGATTATTTATAGATGACATTATTTCTATTTGTCAAAAGGCAGCCAAGGATCGATCATCATGTCACCAGAATAAGAATCTCAATATTTATTGGCAAGGAGCATCAAACTCATCGACTTTCACCACCCTGTAAAGTTCATCATCATTTATTTAATCTGTATCCTAATTAATTGCATGCTTCCTTAATTAATTGCTCCAGTCTTTTTTTCATAGTTGACTCCAAGTTAACTTCAATTTAATGGTTATTATATCAATATTTGTGCATAAAATTATTTAACCTTGAATTCCTGTTACTAACAACTTCAATAAGACACACACATTTTAAAATGATTTTTTACCAATGTTATGTTTAATTTGGAAATTACAGGACAGGGATTAGATCAGGCTGTAGGACAGGGATTAGATCAGGCTTAGGACAGGGATTAGATCAGGCTGTAGGACAGGGATTAGATCAGGCTGTAGGACAGATTAGATCAGGCTGTAGGACAGGGATTAGATCAGGCTGTAGGACAGGATTAGATCAGGCTGTAGGACAGGGATTAGATCAGGCTGTAGGATTGTGGGATTAGATCAGGCTGTAGGACAGGGATTAGATCAGGCTGTAGGACAGGGATTAGATCAGGCTGTAGGACAGGGATTAGATCAGGCTGTAGGACAGGGATTAGATCAGGCTGTAGGACAGGGATTAGATCAGGCTGTGGGACAGGGATTACCAGGCGATTGAGAAGTCATCAGAGTTTCATAGCGATTCCACACCAGAATGGTAATTTGCATAGCATTTGAGCTAATCCTAAACATATTGTATCATTTACTTTAGGTCTGCTTCAATGGCTTTCATAAGGTAGGTAAGCATTGTTAAATGAGGACTGAAGTCAAACGTCAGAATGGGTTTTCAAGTGGTCTCTCCCCAAAGCAACTCCCCCCCAAAATGTGTTTTTCTTGAATTTCAAATGATCTTCAATCATGTTCAGACTACATTTTGAGGTAATACATGTATATTTTATGCAAGATTGAATATTTATTAATTGACCCCGTGGATATGAAAAGTGGTTTAACTCATGTATGTTGCATAAAATAGTATCTTGTCAACAATTAATCAAATTTTCACAACAGTATTTTTCATACCCTATTCTTGTTTTTACTGACATATAAACCGCCTGGTTTTACATTTTAACAATTTATTTACATATTCCTACTCTTCAAGGTCTCTTCTAACAGGAATGATGCAATATTCATTGATCACCAACTGAATTCCTGCCTTTTATCCAACATCTTCGGTGAGTGATTTTGAGTTTTCTTACACACAACACGGTGTGGCACTCTAACCTCGTAAATTGATTCTCTGTCAATTCGCTCTACCAGCCGCTGAGTATAGGGTTAAACGTTTAAAGTAGAGAGATGAAAAAAATCAGCCTCTGCTGTCAGACAGAAAACACAGTTAACGACAGAACAATCAGTGTGTTTCTAGACAGATCATTCACACTGACATCACTGTAAAAATGGGGAGGGGGGACTAAGGCCCGTTTCCATAGCGATGGGAATTTAGGCTTACTATTGTTTTAAAGATCCATCTTTCCTACAACGTCCGAAGACGGAACACGCAGCGTTTCCCCCTAAACACCACACAGAGAGAACGGTCACTGGGTGCGTCGTTGAGCCGTGTGTCGATACCTGATAGGGATCAGAAGAAAGGGATCTCGGTTCAGCTTTCTCTCTTCAAATCGTTCCTTAAAATGTGCTCAATAATATTTTATAATACTGACCCTGGATCAGCTTCTAGAGAGATATTACCACCGAAAGCAACAAACATTGAGGCGGTTTACTCTAAATGCACTATATCACCGATTTGGCACATCATGAAATATGTTGCGACAGAGTACGAGACAGTAGCCTACAAGTAGAAAAATAGAAATCAGTTGATTGAACATGAAATGTATTTCGATATTGTTGATTGTTTATGTCATTTTGGGTTTGGAAGCATCTCACACACTGCACCATGTCAACACACTGCACCATGTCAACACACTGCACCATGTCAACACACCATGTCAACACACTGCACCATGTCAACACACTGCACCATGTCAACACACCATGTCAACACACCATGTCAACACACCAAGCCTCGCTCCTGCAGATCTCACCTGTGTGTAGCTATCTGATCTAACTCCTGTCCCAGAGCCTGATCGAACCCCCAGTCCTACATGCCTTCTGATCTCCGCAGAGAGCAGGAGCAGGGAGCAGAGAGCAGGGAGCAGGAGCAGAGAGCAGGGAGGCAGGGAGCAGGGAGCAGAGGAGGAGGAGCAGTGAGCAGAGGAGCAGAGAGCAGGGAGCAGAGAGCAGGGAGCAGGGAGCAGGGGAGCAAGAGAGCAGGGGCAGTGGAGCAGAGAGCAGAGAGCAGAGAGCAGGGAGCAGAGAGCAGAGAGCAGACAGCAGGGAGCAGGGGAGCAGAGAGCAGAGACCAGAGAGCAGGGAGCAGGGGAGCAGGGAGCAGGGAGCAGGGAGCAGGGCAGAGAGCAGAGAGCAGGA
>NW_027037530.1:0-20236 GCF_034236695.1 Oncorhynchus nerka
GCTGCTGGGAAAGATAGCTTTGGTAGACTACTTGGGCTTGGAAGAATCTGTCCCTTTTTTTTTGTATAATAGTTTGATTGTTTTGGTGGGGTCCATCCATGGCAGGTGCCTGTTGGAGGACGGCGGTCAGATCTTCCCAGAGAGAATAGTGTTGTACGGGATGCTGGTGGAGTCTGACACCCTGCTGCTGGAGAGTGCTGTCCAGGGCCAGGAGCCGACACTGGGCTTCAACATCGCCCGTTCATCAACCAGTTCACTGTGAGTTACTGACACACCTCCCCAGATCCGCTGCATGCTTACTGCATCTCCCCACCTGCCTTGCATATGTCGTCACTATGGCCTGAGGTTTTAATGATATAGAACTCCCCATCCCGGATCCGGGATCGTGACTACGGCTCAAGCTCATTACCATAACGCACAATGCAAAAAAATATTCTTAGAAATATTTAACCTCCACACATTAACAAGTCCAATAGCTCAAATGAAAGATAAACACCTTGTTCATCTACCCAGCAAGTCAGATTTCTAAAATGTTTTACGGCGAAAACATAGCACATATTTATATTAGATCACCACCGAAACAAAAGACAAGCGGCGGCCATTTTGTCCCAGAAAAAATACAATTTAAAAGTAGGATTAAAAAATAAATAATTCACTAACCTTTTGAAAATCTTCATCAGATGACAGTAATATTACATGTTACACAGTACATTTAATTTTTTTTCAATAATATGCCATTTATATCCATAAATCTCTGTTTACAATGACGAGATTTCAAAAAATGCTACTCAAATGTCCGGAGAAATGATGATAGCTCCGACAGATAACGTCAGATAACAAGCAATAAACATGACTAAATATACATGTTCTACATATATTTACAAAGATACACTTCTTCTTAATGCAACCGCTGTATTACATTTATTTTTAACGTTACAGACATCGTTCACTGGGCTATACAATGAGACGGCGCTCAGATATTAGCAGTATGTATGTTATTGCAATAAGGCCAGAGGGGTTGTGGTATATGGCCACGGGCTGTTCTTATGCAAGATGCAACACAAAGTGCCTGGACACAGCCCTTAGCTGTGGTATATTTGCCAGATACCACAAACCCCCGAGGAGCCTTATTGCTATTATAAACTGGTTACCAATGTAATTAACATTAAATATGAATGTTTTCATATTGGTATACAGTCTGATATACCACAGATTTCAGTGAATCAGCATTCAGGCCTCAAACCACACCGTTTGTTTTGGATATACTGTGTGTATATAGATATATCTTTACACAGTGTACAAAACAATAGCAACACCTGCTCTTTCCATGACAGACTGACCAGGTGAATCCAGTTGAAAGGTCTGATTCTGTGTACTCTCACTTGTTAAATCCAATCAGTGTAGCTGAAGGGGAGGAGAAGGCTTTTAAGCCTTGAGACATGGATTGTGTATGTGACATTCAGAGGGTGAATGGGCAAGACAAAAGATTTATGCCTTTTAAACGGGGTATGGTAGTAGGTGCACTGGTTTGAGTGTGTCAAGAACTGCAACACTGCTGGGTTTTTCACACTTCACTGTTTCCCGTGTGTATCAAGAATGGTCCACCAGCCAAAGGACATCCAGCCAACTTGACACAACTGTGGGAAACATTGGAGTCGACATGGGCCAGTCCATGCCCCGACGAATTGAGGCTGTTCTGAGGGCAAGCGCCATGCTCTACCAACTGAGCCACAGAGGACCGAGTCCAGTCACATTGTCAGGAAAACCTCCTGGCTGTAGTCACACTCCCCAGCTCTAAATGTGCATGCAGTATACTCCGATAACTAACAGTCGTATAGTAAATGTACTGCATGGTTAGGGGGAAAAGTATGGTCAACTCAGAAATTCATTGTACGTGACACAACTCCCAAACCTTTCTCGCTCAACATGTCTCCCCTCTCATATCTGCTATTCCCTCTCATGTCAATGGTGCAATAGTCATAGTATTGACAGCTGCCTCGATGTTCTTTGTACCTTGCATCATTCTTCTGAATCAAAGGACAGGCTCCTGAGACACAGCAACATGTTGCCTGAGGGTTGTAACATCTTGACTCAAGATGGCTGCTGACATATAAGCCCCCCAAATATTCTGGCGAAAGCGAAACATTGTTTTCTTATAGTTTATTTCGCAGAACTAGTGGTTCTTGGTCTCCCATATTGCATTTGCGCTCAAGTGAACCAATTTTGAAATGGCACAATGCATTTAAACTGACCTTTTACTGTGCTTTTTTAAGTTAATAAAACCAACCCATTTTGCTTGCGATGCAACATTCTACGTTGAGACTTCTCATGTTTTCTTTTATCTGTCTTTCCGTCCGTGTTACGGGGAGCTGAGAAATCCTTTTAAGTTCGGTCTTTTCCGGTGTCATGTTGGCGCTTTTCGGCGTTGGCTCCCGCGAGACGGCAGTTTGTTTAAACAGATGTTGTCTCTGAAGAGCTCAGACAAGGGCACAACTGTCACTCTGGGGAAAAGCATTCACACGGCTTCACGTAAGGACATCCCTACCTGGATCCATCAGGAAGCATTACATCAATGACATCCAACGTAGAGCGGCGGAGATACCGGGAGCTGTGACCGGGAGGGGGCGGCGGCATTAGTTTGTTCTCTGTGACAGTGACACTCCCGCTCTGTCGCTTGTTGAGCGCTCTCCTCCTGCTTTCTAGAGTGTAGTGGTGCGTTTGCAGCAGGTCACATGATGCACACGACTCTAAAGGAGTTCTAAGAGTTGGAGATTTTGTTAAAAACGCCTGACAACTAGTGAAAGGAGCTGGAGAGGATTGGGAAATACTGAACTGGACTACATGGACTGCCTTGTCATTCTGTTTAAAGGGGTTGAATTAGTCTCAGATGTAGGGTTGTATAGATGTCCGCTGAATGGACATCTAATATGTAACAATGATATGATCTCTCTCCTTCCTAGGTTCCAGTCCATGTGTTTCTGGACTTGTCCACTCTGCAGTGTAGACATCTCAGTGACTCTGTAGAACTATTTATCCTGGACCTCATGAACACCAACGCCAACTATACCAACAGAGATGTCAAGGTAAAGCCCCAAACCCAACAGATTCATTTAGTTATAGATACATTATCAGAAAACATGGTAAATGGCACCATTGTCTGCTTACACATTATCAGTACTTCCACTGAGCTGTGGCCCTGACCATAGAAATAAACTCAGCACAAAAATAAATGTCTCTTTTTCAGGACCCTGTCTTTCAAAGGTAATTCGTAAAAATCTGAATAACTTCATTGTAAAGGGTTTAAACACTGTTTCCCATGCTTGTTCAATGAACCATAAACTATTAATGAACATGCACCTGTGGAACGATCGTTAAGACACTAACAGCTTACAGACGGTAGGCAATTAAGGTCACAGTTACGAAAACTTAGGACACCAAAGAGGCCTTTCTACTGACTCTGAAAAACACCCAAAGAAAGATGCCCAGGGTCCCTGTTCATCTGCGTGAACGTGCCTTAGGCATGATGCAAGGAGGCATGAGGACTGCAGATGTGGCCAGGGAAATAAATTACAATGTCTGTACTGTGAGACGCCTAAGACAGCACTACAGGGAGACAAGACGGACAGCTGATCGTCCTCGCAGGGGCAGACCACATGTCACAACACCTGCACAGGATCTGTACATCCGAACATCACACCTGCGGGACAGGTACAGGATGGCAACAACAACTGCCCGAGTTACACCAGGATACTCACAATCCCTCCATCAGTTCTCCAGACTGTCCACAATAGGCTGAGAGAGGCTGGACTGAGGTCTTGTAGGCCTGTTGTAAGGCAGGTCCTCACCAGACATGACCGACAACTACGTCGCCTATGGGCACAAACCCACCGTCGCTGGACCGCAACATGACTGGCAAAAAGTGCTCTTCACTGACAAGTCGCGGTTTTGTCTCACCAGGGGTGATGGTCGGATTCGCATTTATCGTCAAAGGAATGAACGTTACACCGAGGCCTGTACTCTGGAGCGGGATCAATTTGGAGGTGGAGGATCCGTCATTGCCCGGGGTGGTGTGTCACAGCATCATCAGACTGAGCTTGTTCTCATTGCAGGCAATCTCAACGCTGTGCGTTACAGGAAAGACATCCTCCTTCCTCATGTGGTACCCTTCCTGCAGGCTCATCCTGACATGACCCTTCAGCATGACAATGCCACCAGCCGTGCTGCTCGTTCTGTGCATGATTTCCTGCGAGACAGGAATGTCAGTGTTCTGCCATGGCCAGCGAAGAGCACAGATCTCAATCCCATTGAGCATGTCTGGGACCTATTGGATCGGAGGGTGAGGGCTAGGGCAATTCTCCCCAGAAATGCCCGGGAACTTGTAGGTGTCTTGGTGGAAGAGTGGGGTAACATCTGGCAAATCTGGTGCAGTCCATGAGGAGATGCACTGCAGTACTTCATGCAGCTGGTGGCCACACCTGATAATGACTGTTACTTTTTATTTTGACCCCCCTTTGTTCAGGGACACATTCCATTTCTGTTAGTCACGTGTGGAGCCTGCTCAGTTTGTCTCAGTTGTTGAATCTTATGTTCATACAAATATTTACACATTTAAGTTTTGCTGAAAATAAAAGCAGTTTAGGATGTTTCTTTTTTTGCTGAGTTTACAATTACTACTTTATTGATTAAAATAGTCTATTTCTATGGCCCTGACTGTGTGTTTCTACCAGGTCCAGGCTAGTGCCTCAGGCAGGGTAACTGCTGTGCCCTTCTGGTACCAGATCCACCTGAACGAGGAGATCAGCGTGAGCACCTTCAACCAGGACTCCCATTGGAAGCAGGCTGCTGTGGTGCTGCACCAGCCCCTGGCAGTGAGGGAGGGAGAATGGGTACGACTGGCCGTCACCCTGCAGAAGAGCTCCATCTCCATATCAGCCAGTATAGAGGAAGGGGCTGGAGAGACCGGGACTGTGGATTCTGTTAAGAGTCCGCTCAGTGACTGTCTGTGATAAGTAGATGTCTGGTGATATGAAAGTACAAGAGTCAACTTCATAAGTGTTTAAAAGGAGGGAGCTGTGGTGCTTTTGATTCTACAAGAGCATCAAGTCAAGGTATCACTCTGGGTTCTATATTGTGAGTGTGAACTGCATATGTGTCGAGGAGGGGAAGGGATTGGACTATGGATTCTCCGGAAGCTCCAGCTCTAAAATGACCCATGGTCTACAATAGCTACCATCTCAATATGCCTTCTCTCAGGACTTTCACAAAGACATTTACATGTTTTATGATGTGCTCACCTTGAGACGTTTTGGTCTTTAGTGTGTTCATAATCTTGTTTTGGAATGACGTCTGTTGATTATGGTTGCAGTCTTCATTCAAATGTTTTGTATCAGCACTTGCATTTTATCTCCAAAATAATAATTTAGAAATCAAAGAAAATCATAATGAACAAACAAGAGACTTGGTGTCACCTCAACAACATTGTGTCAATTTCTTATTGACGCTAAGCAAAAACTGACAGCCACATTGAATTTCATTTATTGGAGGGTGAATGTTTGGAACCTTGAGTTGAACTCTCAAAAGACACAGGTGCTGACACGTTTGATGTAGTAATTCCTCTGAAGGTTAATGCTTTGTGACAAACATCAGGTAAGGCAATAGCTGCACACACTTGACACACATTCCTGATAGGAAGACGTTCTACTAATGGATGAATGAAACTAGTAAAAGACTATCAATCCCTTTCAGTACAGTAAATCACAACTAATATCCCTGAAAAGCTTAAAACAGAAATTAGAATGGTAAGTTAAATGTCAGATACATTGGTGCAACAAAATGTATATTTATAACTATGTAAGCATCAGTTTATATTTATAAATGAGAGGCAGACGTGAAATGTGTGAATTACTTGATAGTGGATACACTAGGACAAGGCATCTGAGAAGACGCTCGAGGCTGTTAGCGTTAATGCCAAAGTGAGACACCGCTTCATGCTTCAAAAACTGTACTATAGGTTCGGCCGTGTTCAAGCATGTACAAACCAATGATGTGAGTACCAGTCAAAAGTATTGACACCTACTCATGAAGGGTTTTCTTCATGCCAAGAGTGTGCAAGCGGTCATCAAGGCAAAGGTGGCTACTTTGAAGAATCTCAAATAAAAACATTTTTATTCCATGTGTGTTATTTCATAGTTTTGTCTTCACTATTAATCTACAATGTAGAAAATAGTAAAAATAAATCAAGAAAACCCTTGAGTGAGTGGTACTGTATATAAATCAATCGACAATTGCAAAACAGTATTTTGTGTCCGTTTCAGTTTTAAAGCTACATATATAATACTTTGAATGTTTTTCGTAGCAACAACTAAAACCCTTGGTAAATGATTAACGAGTTTTAGTGACATCACCCAGGTGCTATTATAGAACACGTATACTGGTAAAATCTCTCACCAGCTTTTGAACTTGAAGTCCGGACCCATTAAAATGAGGGGTTACACTAAAATAAGGTATTGAGGTACCGTACTTTACCATTATGACTCAGTAGTACAATACAGATACAAGAAAAAGATATCTTAAGTGTCATGGGGACCCCTTAACGAAAGCTTATGAACATTCTTGAGCTGTCATTGACAGGGTCCATCTGCATCAACCCTGGTGGACGAATGACTCACTACAATATTTCTTCATTAACGTGTGCTTTTTCATCGCTTGCTTTAATTTGGTCTTGTGCGGATGAGCCAAATAGCCGTCTGTAGAGAGCGTGGCGGTACCTTGGTTCCTGCCATACTGTGTTTGGTATAACGTGCATTCAGAGACCCCATTGGAGGATTTAGCGATGATGCTCGCTAGGTGATAACGACAAGGTCGTCTGTAACCGAGTCTGTTGGCTCGTTGTTGGTGTTTCTGGGCTGGAGCTTGTCTGCCATAATCACTTCTCTCTCCTCTCCAATCACTGTGAGCATTTGCTGAGCCGGCGAGGCTGACAGGAGTGGGGCGTTTGGGTTTTGCCCAGGCCTGGGTACCGACCCTTGGGGACACCGGGTTGGACAAGGTCTCCGTGGGACCGATGGCGTCCAGGGGCCTGGAGAAAGCAAGCCTGAGCGCTCACTGTCGTCCTCCGCCTCACCAAAATAGCTCTTCCTAGTTCGGCCCATAACCGTTCTCCTGTATCAGGGAATAAATGTTTGAAGATTTGAGAATGGCACACTCACATAATAAGGAAATCTATCAAAGTCTTAAAAGATTTTTTGAGAATATTTTCATTCTCATGACATTCTATGAACATAAATGGAGTAGCTAGCCAACGCGCTGGTTCTGAGAGGAAACCTGTCAAACAAAGTTCTTAATGAATAAGCCTTTTGATTCCATCCATGCAGGACCGCTATTGAGTCAAGACAAATGGGATGAGATCCAACCCACGGCTGGCGGACTTGCTCAGAGATGTCAGCCCTGACGCCAGAGATGTCCCACATGGCCAGGAAGAGTCGAAGCAGGATCCCTCCTCAGCCTCCTGGATGTAGGGCTTGTAGGTGAAGCTGAAGTGGTGGGCGATGGCCGCCAGGAACATCTCCACACAGATGATGAAGTCCTGGATGAAGTATGGATGAAAGCTTGACTGTATAGCAAAGCAAGTCTATTCTCACACCTGTTTCATGTACTTAGTATGTAACAAACCATCATCTCTATTTAGGTTATTTAGAAATCTTGCACAGGATAGAAGTCCTTGAGATGAATCATCTCGTTTTCTAGGTGCTTGAGACCACAAGTCTCAACAGATATTACCTTATACCAAACAAGTCATTGTACAACTGCATTATGTAGCATTGTAGTAAACATGTTACTATGGCGTTATACAGTGTTGGTATTGTCTTGCATTACCTGTAGGCCTGTAGCTACAGCCTCCACACTGTCCCAGTCCCACGTGTGTCTCTCTGAGATCACTCCAACCTTGACCAGGAGAGCGATGAACGCAGCTTGCCTAAGATAGATTCCAGACAACAGAGTGGAAATAATCAATCCTCTACACTGCAGCCAACACAGAGAACGCATTAACCCAATTACTGGCTATAATCCACACAGCTTTAAAACATACTTTGTTAACAAGTCCTACACATGCAATTCTGAAAAGAAGTTGTATAAGAAATACAAAATGGGCAGCCAAAACTATGTTACTTTAATGGATAACAATGCTAGATCCATGAATGGCAGACACATTGACTGGTAAACAAATATGTTATTAATCATGGAGGTCGAAAGCCCGGTCCCAGATCTGTTTGTGCTATGTCAATGGCTTGACATTGACCACAGGGGTTGGCAAGACAGCACAAACAGATCTGGAACCAGGCTAGGAGGTAGATGCGGGTGATCCAAAATGGCAGCCCCCAAAAAAAAGCACTCACCAGAAGGAGACGAAGACCACCATTTTGACACACAGGAACTTCCCCACTGGTCTGATGGGGGCCAGTTCCTCTCTTAGGGCCTTGTAGAACAGGACCAAACAGTACATGGCAAACTGGGAGAGAGAAGAGAGAATGATAGAGAAAGAGACCACATATTGACTGCTAAATATTTAATAATGTTATATTTGTGGTGGTGGTATGGTGACAGGAAGTTTACAGCAATGTGGAGACAAGTGTGAAAAATGCAGAACCTACCAGCTGCGACATATTGTTGAATATCACCAGGTACGTCCATGCATTGGTTGAGCTGAAGTTACCTTCATCATACACACCACAGAGCTGACATATCCTACAGGATAGTGAATGGAGACATGTGATATGACTTGATACCAAAAGTTAATTTATATGTGGTGAGTGTTAGGGAATAGGTTAGGTAGTTTAGACCGCACACTACAGCCCACTTCCACACCCCAGTCCCCCAAGGGGTGGCAGCTTGGTAGCCGTAAGGCTGCTGGTTGATTTGGTGGCCATGATACTTTTTTTATTTTGAAATCTTTAGGTTTGGGCCTTTGGTATTCTTCCTTTTTGTACATATTTATGTTTCGTCACCATCTGAACAAATTATCATCTGCTTGGACTGGCCGACCCAGAAGTCAAGAGAGACAGAGCTGGCCCTGGAACAAGGTACGGTTGCTGTCTCTCTGGGCACATGTACATTCAACACTTAGGCATATAACATATGTTCATCCTGAATGGAATGTGCAAAACACTTACAAGGCAATAACTGTTGTGACTGGTCTGACAACCGTGTATTGCAACACTCCCAGCTTGCATCTCAATAGCAATACCCTGCAATAGGAAAACACAGTACACATTATTAAGGAAAGACATTCACACAAAATGTTAGCTTTTTCCCACTATAAAATAGCATCTTACTAACATCTTACTAATCACCAGCTTTGTTTTTCATGAACTTCTTCCATTTCTTAAAATCAATAACATCCTATGAAGAAAGATGTTGCAATACCTGTGGCTAAAACCGCAGATGCACAGCATTAGTTAAAATGCAGAGTAAACAAAACAGATGAGCCTAATGCTGTCTTTCTGTTCTTAAGGCTGGTGCATTTTTCCTAAATGAGAACACGTTGTTCCACTTGCAAACACTTCTGGTTCTGTTCTTAATCAACTACAGGCAGGCATGCTACATATTACTATTGTTGCCTGACTGGGGCTTGTTTGGAGCTGGCGAGTAGCAATGGAGACTTGGAGAGACTTCAAGCAGCCAAACAAACACCTTGAAGGTGAACCTTTTAGAAATAGACTCAAAATGGAGGCCACACAGACTGGAGCCACTTTAACACCCAACTTCCTGTTTTGAAATATAAAATGTATACTTAAAACACATCAATGTGGTAAAAAAATCATGTTATTAATCCTAAAATATCCACGTAAAACAAAGAAGTGGTAGTTTATTGCTGCACAAAAACATAGACCTTCATCCTAAAATGTAAACTCATAACACATGGTATGGATAATATTTTAGATCCTTATTAGCCTGGCTGATTGTGCAGTAATGCCATAGATATTGATAGAGGACTCTAATGGCCAAAAGCCAGTTTTAGCATGGACAGCGCCATTAAGGACTTTGACCATTTTGTAATAGTCAATTGGGTGGGACTTCCTATGGTTTAAGGAAGGATCACATAAATCCATCCAGGTCATAAGGAGGCATCAGCCAATGAATTATAAGTGATCAAAAATTCCATAACCGCATGTGGCAGTAAATTTGCCAACCTTGGCTTTATACCCGTTCAAACAACACATTCTAGGTGGCAGTATGACCATTTAATTTTTGTATACCAACTTATAAAAGTAGTAGAAGAAAATTCACTACTTCAAAATGGAGATAGCATCAATGCCCTGCCCATGCTCCCACAGACACCCTAATGGGACAGATACAATGTTGCGTCCTCTATCGCTATGAGTAAAGCCAACCACTACATTTGTTCTCATGCCAAACACACAGCACTAACAGATCTGGTACACGGGGCCTGTTCATTATAGCACACATACACTTAAAGAACTACAAAAACTATAAAAGCAACAAACTCACTCTCCCATGGGCCATGCCGGGCAGCAGCAGAGGGGAGGAAGGTGTTTCTGCTGCTCCTGCACCTCCAGCATCAGTACCAGGCTGGGGTACTGGTTACCCATGGTTGAGAGAGTGAGAGAGAAATAAAGAGAAGAGGGGAATTACAGTGTGAGGATATTGAAATAAATATAGGCTACTCAGTCTAGCCTGGGATCCAGATGTGTTTGTGCTAGACTTATGTTTGGCATAGGACAAAGAGTGGCCATGATTGGAATGTTAGAACAAACAGGTCTGGGATCATTCTCAGTCAGGTCATGACAAGAATGTGTACCTGGTTTCCCAGGTAGTTGAGCAGGAAGGTCATGAAGTTGTAGATGACGTATGCCTCGTAGCACTCCCTGCATGTGTCCACGTAGATGGCAATGCTGGGGTACTTCAACGCAATCCACTGTGTGAGAGAGAAAGGGAGAGGGTGGGAGGAGGAAGACAAGGAGAGGAATGGGCCATTACATTATCTCCATGATATGGTGCATGATAAGTGAACACTTGAACACTTACACTGAAAAGTCAGTGAGGCATTTTTTTGTTTCTCCGTTTTGTTTTTCTAAAGGAGCTCTGTTCTCATTATTTGGGAAGTAGGATAATGGAAATTGTGTGACAGGGGGAACGCTGAGCGTAGCAGATGCTAATTAGAATCAGATGCTAATTGAAATGCCACGCTCATGTCAGGCGCTTTTCAGTTTTACTTCTACAGTGACTTCTGACTTCTGTCAAAGCTACAGTGACTTCTGTTAACTTATTTTGTCAAATATTTGTAACTTAACAATAAACCAATGTTGACTTTTAAGAACATCTAGCTACATGATCAAGAATTGAAGGCATTACTTACACTGTCCAAACTGTAAATGGGGACCATCCATAATATTCTGTAAAAAAAAAGAGTCGAGGTCATTCACAATCAGTTAGGTATTATTGTACATCCTTCAAGATAAAGACACAAACCCATGACGGTAATAAAGTAATTACTATCCTACAGCTGTGACAGAGTAGTCTTTCACTTACCTGATAATTGGCTTCTGTAGCTCTGGTTGAGTATAGTTTACAAGATGCTGCAGGATCCCCCATAGTGATATGGGTATGGTCATGAACACGAATATCCCAGCTATGAACCATGCTTTGTTATGGGTACCAACCTGAAAGGTATAAATGACGTATGTAATCACTAGGCTATTCAGTGTCAAGTAACGATGTGATTGGGATGCAAAGATACGAACTGACCTCTGATTTCTGTAGTTCCCAGATGCACAGGGGTAATAGGACGACAAGCACAACCAGAAAGTATAGAAGAACGACCAGAGGCCGAATCCATCTCCTCCAGTTGCCACAAGTACAAGGCATATTTTTAATGGTAAACTAGTTGGCCACAGCAAGTTAGCCAGCGTCCTACACTCACTATGTCAATGGGTGAGATTGCTGAAAACAAAGCTAATGCTAGCAAGCTAGCTAGCTAACAACTAGCTTTTACCGCTGCCAGCTATAGCTTGGTATATAAGAGTTCGTTTCAAATGTGCTTTGGGAAGCATGAATACTGAACAGTAATTTCCAAACACATTGTAACGTTAGCTGCTTTGCTAAGTAGAAATTAGTGGCTAGCTAACGTTGAATCAGCTGATCTCTTGATTCACTATGTAAACAAACAATTAATCCACGCTGCATCCATTCCAAAAGAAAGCTCTTGATAAAATGAATAAGCAAAATTGATAATCCTAATCAAATCCAACTGGTCAAAAACAACGCAGTTCTTGTATTAATAACGATCTATTCATTTCTAAAACTTCCTAAACATCAACATAAATTTTACAGCGTAACTACGGTTACTTCTTGTTGATGCCTGACACAAATGCCGCCCATGCTTCAATTCGATTGATATGGAAAGATCTCAACATTCATTGCTCCTGTTTAGTCCAGTTTACGACTAAAGTAGGCACAGATGTAGTTCGGGAGTCCTCACGCAAGCTCCACTAGATGGCAATGCAAATCAATCATTCTCAGTATTTCACACAAGTGGAAAATGATAATTAATTTAAATTACCAAAAGTTGAAGAATAACTCAACTGTATAAAATAATGACGAAGTATAAATGTGACATCCACTGTGGAAACTAATTTTCATTGTCATGCTCCACATTGAACTAGCCTAACTTCTCACATGTATTCATAGAACATACCACAAATATGCATTTGTTGAATCTTATTTGTGTATCCTTTGCCTATATAAAAAAAACATACTGGAGTTGGCTTCTCTCTCTCTCTTATTTATATATATATTTCTTTCTCTCTTTCCTTGCTGTTAAACATGTGGCCTGTGAATACATGGTTCTAATTAAGATTCTTAAGAAGTGAGAAATGGTGTGAGAGGATTAAGTCCAAAAGCTCCACTAATTCCTACAAAGGCTTTCAGAAAGGTGCCAGTCAGCTCTAAATATTTAGTCAGGTGAAACCATTTGTCCAAAGAAAGATAACACAATGAAGATGCATGACAACAGGAATGTATTTGGCTGAAGTTGCTTTAAAAAAATCTCTACAACAAGTTCTCACAAGGCCTTCATTTGAAAAACACAACAACCACCTGTGTATAGTCCTAGGATAACTATTTCAATACAGATCTGTTATCCTTTAGACAATTTAAATGGTTAAATAATGTCAGAGAAGCATCCGTTGCTCCGTTAATTAGAGTGGAGTAAATAGGCCACAGTCAATTAGGCTCTATTTTCTTTGTCCAATTGAAGGTTTTCAATTGATTTATTCCAGTTGAAACTTGTTTAGTTGAACATTAGGCTCCACATGGAATAGATTGAACCACAACAGAGAATGTGATCTGAGTCTAGCTCGGTGCAGGGAAGCAGAGAAAGTCAAGGATGTGGGATTTAAGCTTATGTTTACTAGAGATACTTGTTAACAAATTATTTACGGAATGTGCTTGCATTTACTAACGAATGTAGGTGCATTTACAGCAGTGAAGACAAGGACTGCATTTCTTACCACAGAGTGCAGATATCAGGGAAACTTCTCAATTTAAATATATTTATTGGGGTGACAATCTTCTTATACCTCAAAATGCAGTGGGGTTGAAGTGAAGGTCACTATGCTTATTTCATGACTTGAAGCCAGTGCCGGGAACTAGGAACTGTTTTAATGTGTTGGCCTGATCTGCCATGTATCATTGGAGACCTGCTCTTTTAATAAACAACCTCTCTCAGTCACGAAACCAAGAATCCTGGAGAATGTGAAACAGACTAGTTTTATAACCCCTCTGCGGTCTGCTTCAATTACTCTCGCAATGGTGACGAGGGGTGAAATAATGTTTTATGCAGAGAAGGTTGTCGGCACAAACTTTTCCATGATGAGGGCAGATAGTGGGTTGAATTGACTAGGCTTGTAAAACAAAATAGTAATCTTTCTCCCTCATTGTTCCCTCATTGTTTGTTTAGTTCTGGGAATGAATTACAAGATTTCAAGGGAGAGTTTTAGGCCTCTTGTTGCTGTAGTTTGTTTCACGATAGCTGTTCTACGATTTTTATTATATAGGATTTTATACTCAAAAATTAGCATTAGCTGAGTAAGAAGAGTTATGAAAGTGCCTAGGAGCAGAGAATAACATGATGACCTCTCTCCTCTCTCTTTCGTCTCCAGAGTGTGTTTCCCTGTTTAATGAGTGGAGGCAGAACTTTCCTTTGTGTTGCACCATCGTCCCCATCGTTTCACTAGCTACTTACTGCCCCACAGTCACTGAAATCACTGGTTGTTACCAGACAGATTGTTCATGAATTTTGAATTAATCCTTTTGGCTTTTATAAATTAGAAATGGTCTTTGCCACCACAGTCATGCGAGCGAGCTGGGCGCCTTGGTGGGTTATAGCTTGGAGGATTGCTTATGCAAAATGGCATTAGGAACACAGCCATGTTAGGGCCGGGTAGGATAAACATGTGCTGTGTTTGATCAAACTGAAAACATATTTGAGCATAGACAATGTGACGTCGATAAGATCCCACTGAAGCATCATTTTACAGTGCACAATAAGGTTATTTGGATAGCACATAGAACTGTAGGAGGATTTGTTAAGAAATGTGAATGATCGGGGGACAGTGGCACATTGGAAAATGTGTCTGACGACGGATTAGAAGATTCTAGGTTCGACCTCTGGCTGTCTCGGCACTGTATTTAAGGCCTCCCGAGTGCGCAGCGGTTTAATGCACTGCATCGCAGTACTAGAGGCGTCACTACAGACGATGGTTCGATCCCAGGCTGAATCACAACCGGCCGTGATCGGGAGTCCCATGGGACTGCAGGCTGACCTCGGTCGTCAGTTGAACAGTGTTTCCTCCGAAACATTGGGTGTCATCAGGCTACAGGCGGTGTTACAGAGTGGTTCGTGGGTCATGTTTCAGGGGACGCATGATTCAACGGATTTGACCCATCTGAGCCTGTTGAGGAGTTGCAGCAATGAGACAAGATCGCAAAGGGGTACAAAATATATACAGTGGCAAGAAAAAGTATGTGAACCCTTTGGGATTACCTGGATTTCTGCATAAATTTGATCTGATCTTCATCTAAGTCACAACAATAGACAAACACAGTCTGCTTAAATTAATAACACACAAACAATTATACGTTTTCTTGTCTTTATTCAACACACCGTATAAACATTCACAGTGCAGGGTGGGAAAAGTATGTGAACCCTTGGATTTAATAACCTCCTTTGGCAGTAATAACCTCAACCAAAGTTTTCTGTGGTTGAGGATCAGACCTGCACAATGGTCAGGAGGAATTTTGGACCATTCCTCTTTACAAAACTGTTTCAGATCAGAAATATTCTTGGGATGTCTGGTGTGAACCGCTCTTTGAGGTCATACCACAGCATCTCAATCGAGTTGAGGTCAGGACTGAGCCACTCCAGAAGGCATATTTTCTTCTGTTGAAGCCATTCTGTTGTTGATTTACTTCTGGGTTTTGGGTCATTGTCCTGTTGCATCACCCAACTTCTGTTGAGGTTCAATTGGTGGACAGATAGCCTTACATTCTCATGAAAAATGTCTTGATAAACTTGGGAATTCGTTTTTCTGTTGATGATAGCAAGCTGTCCAGGCACTGAGGCAGCAAAGCAGTCCCAAACCATGATGCTCCCCGCCATACTTTACAGTTGGGAAGAAGGTTTTGATGTTGGTGTGCTGTGACTTTTTTTCTCCACACATAGTGTTTTGTGTTCCTTCCAAACAACTCAACTGTAGTTTCATCTGTTCATGGAATATTTTGCCAGTAGCGCTGTGGAACATCCTGATGCTCTTTTGCTAACTTCAGACACGCAGCAATGTTTTTTTTGGACAGCATTAGCTTCTTCCCTGGTGTCCTCCCATGAACCCCATTCTTGTTTGGTGTTTTACGTATCGTAGACTCGTCAACAGAGATGTTAGCATGTTCCAGAGATTTCTTTAAGTCTTAGTTGACACTCTAAGATTCTTTTTAACCTCATTGAGGATTCTGCGCTGTCATCTTTGCAGCAGTCAGTCATCTTTGCAGGATGACAACTCCTAGGGAGAGTAGCAACAGTGCTGAACTTTCCCCATTTATAGACATCTTACTGTGGACTGATGAACATCAAGGCTTTTATAGATACTTTTGTAACCCTTTCCAGCTTTATGCAAGTCAACAAGTCTTAATCTTGGGTCTTCTGAGATCTATTTTGTTCGAGGCATAGTTCACATCTGGCAATGCTTCCTGTGAATAGGAAACTCACATTTTGTGAGTGTTTTTTATAGGGCAGGTCAGCTTTAACCAACATCTCCAATCTTGTCTCAATGATTGTACTCCAGGTTAGCTGACTCCTGACTCCAATTAGCTTTTGGAGAAGTCATTAGCCTAGGGGTTCACACACTTTTTCCAACCTACACTGTGAATGTGTAAATGATGTATTCAATATGGACAACACAGAAAGTATT
This sequence comes from Oncorhynchus nerka, assembly GCF_034236695.1. Lineage (NCBI taxonomy): Eukaryota > Metazoa > Chordata > Actinopteri > Salmoniformes > Salmonidae > Oncorhynchus > Oncorhynchus nerka. The sequence goes on from NW_027037530.1 coordinate 16,485, forward strand.
GTATTTTTCTTATTAGTTTAAGCAGACTGTGTTTGTCTGTTGTTGTGACTTAGATGAAGATCAGATCAAATTTTTGACCAATTTATGCAGAAATCCAGATAATTCAAAAGGGTTCACATACTTTATCTTGCCACTGTATATTTTTGAATGAATTGAACAGGTCTTGTTACTTAGTTACAAAACATCTGAGTAGGAGTGCTGATCTAGGACCAGGTCTCCTTTGTCCATCTAATCCTACTCATTATGATCTGAAAAGCAACACTGATCCCAGATCAGCAGTCTTACTCCGAGACGCTTTATGAATATGGTCCCTGCGAAGTTACTGAAAATCAATGTATGCAGAGGTGGAGCCATACTGTCTGATTGTTGACTGGCACCAAGTGATACAGTATCAGCCAAAGTGCACCGCCCTCATCAGGGGAAAACACAAATCTGCAATTATTCAGAGATTATTTATTTATCTTAATACATCTGCTTAAGGTCTGTGTGTTAGGAAGTGTTCAAATTCACCCAGGGAACTTACTTCAGCTGTGCTGTTTCTTCTCCTGAACAATAACTAACAGATTGGAATAGAATAGATTTTTAGCCTGACCTACAAAGTGTTCCAGATTAGAATGATATGCATTCAGAACATTTTATACATACAGTATGTATTGGCCTATATGAAAACAAAGCAAAGTTATATCATTATAAGAAACAGACATTCATATTTCTAATCACGAAAATGTGTCATCATTCATCCTGTTTTCTGTCAATTTTCTGGATCCGGTCCCTGTAGACTGATATTTCTGGATGCTGTGTGTTTCTGAGATCACTTGCATGAAAGATGAGATCACCCATACACCTCCTGAAATAGCCCAAAAATAGCCTTACAATCTGATTGGCTGAAAGAGTAGGCCTATGCGTGACAATCTGATTGGCTGGAAGAGTAGGCCTCTAACATGATGAACCAATAATATCTCCCAGAACATGTCATTATCCAATCATCAATCCAGTTTGATACAGTTTCTACTGGTTCCAGGTTACTCTGTATGGCAGAACTCCACGGGGTATTAGAAATGTGTTATTGATATTATTCTGTGATTGAGGGGGATTCTTGAGAGGAAATGCAGAGCTAAGTCGATGTCTGACCTGACTATTATGGCATGAGGTAGGATTGACCCTGAAGTGTGATGTGCTTTTTGGACTCAACACCAATCCATTACCTCAGTACTAAACCTGGGTTCAAATAGTATTTGAAATCTTTCAAATAACTTAGCTTGGTTTGATTGAGCTGGCCTGGTACAACAAAATCAAATTTAATTGTCCCAAAAGTGCCAACCCCTGCCCTCTGTCTTTTTGGGCTGACTAAAGCCGCTAAAAGTATTTGAAATCATTTAAAATACTTTAGTGTTCGCTTTTGTCAACCTAAAAAGCCGTAAGGCAGGGGTTGGCACTTTTGGGACCATTCCATTTATACAGACAGACCTAGGTTCAAATAGTATTTGAAATCATTTCAAATACTTTTTGCGTTGGCTTTAGTCAGCCTAAAAAGCCAGAAGGCAGGGGTTGGCACCTTTGGGACTATTCCATTTGGTTTAAAATAATTTCGCTGGGCTTGATTTATCTGGCCTGGCACAACGAAACCAAATGGAATTGTTTCAAATACTATTTGAACCCAGGTCTGTCAGTACATCTGTGTAATGCTGAGAGACAAGTAGAGAAGCCTGACAAAGGGCACAGGCTATTATTAAAGTCTATGGTGGTATGTTTCAGAATAGCTATTCTCTTCTTGCATCTGTCTGTAGCCATTGATGATTACTTTAGAACTCAGTTGGTGATTGAGTTGTTGATGTCGTGAAATCTAGCTAGTATAAGGATTTCAACACAGTTGTATCACGTTTTATCTTAATTCCTTACTCTGTGTACACAGTATGTAGCGAATACAATGGCCTAATTAAGAATGAACAACGTACAACCCATTATAATCTATTAAATTAAGATTGACTTTGTATAACATTTATCCTAGCTTCAAAGCATAGTGCATCTTCCCAAAGTATCTCTTCACAATTTTCTCAGCTCCCTTTCAAAACTCATAGACTTTCTCATTATCGACCCACCATAGTTCGGTATACGTAGTCCATCTAGTCCTCACTGTTATTGTGTTGTATGCATCTTAAGTCTGAGTGGCATCTGAGAGCATGGGTTTAAACTCTGCTGAATAAAGAGAGACATCCATCCGACATCGTTCTTCAGCAGAGAACAGCCTGCACTGTATAATAACCCTCTGATGCCTCTCTCCACACACACACACACACACACACACACACACACACACACACACACACACACACACACACACACACACACACACACACACACACACACTTAACCCTCCAATGCCTTGTCATTCGTGAACAGTGTTTGGCCTTCAACATTAAGGACTTGGCTCTGTTCACCATGTTCTATATAGAGGAGCCTCTTTGGCCCTTTTGAGGTCCTCTGTTTTTTGTCTTTGAGCTTTATTCATTTCACTGCTGGCAACAACCAAGTTTCCCACCAAATTCCACAGACCTAAAACCATCCTCTCTCGCTTTTTCTCTATTGCACTCTCACTTTCTTTCTTGCGCTCTCTCTCTCTGTCTCTCTCTCTGTCTCTCTCTCTGTCTCTGTCTCTCTGTCTCTCTCTCTCTCTCTGTCTCTCTCTCTCTCTCTCTCTCTCTCTCTCTCTCTCTCTCTCTCTCTCTCGTGGTCGTGCCTTTTGAGTCTCATGTTATTTGTTTGTCATCCATTTCATAAAAGCCAGACATTTTTATATTCTTCAACCACAGTTGTGAGAGGAATTCAGTGTTTTCAAGCTTACTGGAAAGAGACAAAAAAAATGTTTTGCAATGAATATGGAACACTTTCATAAGGATCATGACTTAGGATGATCTGTTATCACCAACCCACTGAAACAAGTAACAAATGAGCTCTTAACACAGCTATGACACTGACATTACTATTGGTTTTGGGGCAGAAATGATTTTGGCTCAAAATATTTTGGTCTGAAATCAAGAATCTAAATATTTAAAATACTTTGTTTCCTTTTCTGTCTCCCTCTCCTCCAACCCTTGCCACTCAGCCCCTACCCAGATGGTCAAGCGGCATCACAATCTTTGCTTTCTCTCCCACTACTCTCTCCTCTTCTAACCTATCATCTCTCCCTTCTGCTAAATCCGTCTCCCTCATGTCTCCTGATTCTGCCTCTTCGACACTATTCTCCTGCCTTTTCTGCATCCTATGACTTGCACTGTCTCCTTTCCTCCCGGCCGACTCGGCCCTCCCCTCCTGCTCCGTGGAGGAAAATGGAGGAAAACTTTTTGGTGAACCTATCATCCTTTCACTCCCTCTTCTCTACCTTCTATTCCTCCGCATCCACTGAATTCTTTCACCCCTCCCTCTCCAGTCGAACTCCTGCGACTAGTGATGTCTGGCCGCCCGACAACCTGCCCGCTCGACCCCATCCCCTCCTCCCTTCTCCAGACCATCTCTGGAGATCTTCTCCCATTCCTCACTTCCCTCATCAACTCATCTCTGACGATCTTCTTGAACCTATCCAGTCAGGCTTCAAAGACGGGTCACTCAACCAAGACTGCTTTTCTCTGTGTTACGGAGGCTCTCTGCACTGCCAAAGCTGACTCTCTCTCCTCTGTTCTCATCCTCCTAGATCTATCTGCTGCCTTCGACACCGTGAACCATCAGATCCTCCTCTCCACCCTCTCGCTGCTGGG
>NW_027037531.1:0-20253 GCF_034236695.1 Oncorhynchus nerka
ACAATTAAAAATATATAGAAAATATATATGTTACCTTTATTTAACCAGGTAGGCCAGTTGAGAACAAGTTCTCATTTACAACTGCGACCTGGCCAAGATAAAGCAAAGCAGGGTCTAGAGTGTCTCCCTCTTGTGCTCTTGTTCTCCATGGACTTTACACTGTCCGAAAACTTTTTGGAATTAGTGTTGCAGGATGCAAATTTCTGTTTAAAAAGCTAGCCTTAGCTTTCCTAACTGACTGTGTATATTGGTTCCTAACTTACCTGAAAAGTTTCATATTGTGGGGTCTAATTGATGCTAGTGCAGAACGCATAGGATGTTTTTGTGCTGGTCAAGGGCAGTCAGTTCTGGAGTGAACCAAGGTCTATATCTGTAGATATGTACATGAAGGCAGGGTAAAGTGACTATGCATCAGGATAGATAATAATAAGGTATTTGAGGTAGATATGTACATGAAGGCAGGGTAAAGTGACTAGGCATCAGGATAGATAATAATAAGGTATTAGAGGTAGATATGTACATGAAGGCAGGGTAAAGTGACATCAGGATAGATAATAATAAGGTATTTGAGGTAGATATGTACATGAAGGCAGGGTAAAGTGACATCAGGATAGATAATAAGGTATTGGAGGTAGATATGTACATGAAGGCAGGGTAAAGTGACTAGACATCAGGATAGATAATACTAAGGTATTTGAGGTAGATATGTACATGAAGGCAGGGTAAAGTGACATCAGGATAGATAATAATAAGGTATTTGAGGTAGATATGTACATGAAGGCAGGGTAAAGTGACATCAGGATAGATAATAATAAGGTATTTGAGGTAGATATGTACATGAAGGCAGGGTAAAGTGACATCAGGATAGATAATAATAAGGTATTTGAGGTAGATATGTACATGAAGGCAGGGTAAAGTGACATCAGGATAGATAATAATAAGGTATTTGAGGTAGATATGTACATGAAGGCAGGGTAAAGTGACTAGACATCAGGATAGATAATACGGTATTAGAGGTAGATATGTACATGAAGGCAGGGTAAAGTGACTAGGCATCAGGATAGATAATAATAAGGTATTTGAGGTAGATATGTACATGAAGGCATGGTAAAGTGACTAGGCATCAGGATAGATAATAATAAGGTATTTGAGGTAGATATGTACATGAAGGCAGGGTAAAGTGACTAGACATCAGGATAGATAATACTAAGGTATTTGAGGTAGATATGTACATGAAGGCAGGGTAAAGTGACTAGACATCAGGATAGATAATAATAAGGTATTTGAGGTAGATATGTACATGAAGGCAGGGTAAAGTGACATCAGGATAGATAATAATAAGGTATTTGAGGTAGATATGTACATGAAGGCAGGGTAAAGTGACTAGACATCAGGATAGATAATAAGGTATTAGAGGTAGATATGTACATGAAGGCAGGGTAAAGTGACTAGGCATCAGGATAGATAATAATAAGGTATTTGAGGTAGATATGTACATGAAGGCAGGGTAAAGTGACTAGGCATCAGGATAGATAATAATAAGGTATTTGAGGTAGATATGTACATGAAGGCAGGGTAAAGTGACTAGGCATCAGGATAGATAATAATAAGGTAGATATGTACATGAAGGCAGGGTAAAGTGACATCAGGATAGATAATAATAAGGTATTAGAGGTAGATATGTACATGAAGGCAGGGTAAAGTGACATCAGGATAGATAATAATAAGGTATTTGAGGTAGATATGAACATGAAGGCAGGGTAAAGTGACAAGGCATCAGGATAGATAATAATAAGGTATTTGAGGTAGATATGTACATGAAGGCAGGGTAAAGTGTCTAGACATCAGGATAGATAATAATGAGGTATTTGAGGTAGATATGTACATGAAGGCAGGGTAAAGTGACTAGGCATCAGGATAGATAATAATAAGGTATTAGAGGTAGATATGTACATGAAGGCAGGGTAAAGTGACTAGACATCAGGATAGATAATAATACGGTATTTGAGGTAGATATCCCCCATATCTCTCTGTGTCTGCTATCTGTGTCCGCCAGGACTCGTCGAGCGTGGTGGCAGCTCTGTTTGTACAGTATGAAGCTGCTCTGCTGTCCCACCTGCCCTTCCCTCTCCACAGTGACGACCACTGTTTGGTCTTCAGCCTCCAGCCACGCTCACAGAGTCACCGAACCTTCTACTCACAGGTCAGTCAGTCACAGAACCTTCTACTCACAGGTTAGTCAGTCACAGAACCTTCTACTCACAGGTCAGTCAGTCAGTCAGTCACAGAGCCTTCTACTCACAGGTCAGTCAGTCAGTCACAGAACCTTCTACTCACAGGTCAGTCAGTCACAGAGCCTTCTACTCACAGGTCAGTCAGTCAGTCACAGAGCCTTCTACTCACAGGTTAGTCAGTCACAGAGCCTTCTACTAACAGGTCAGTCAGTCAGTCAGTCACAGAGCCTTCTACTCACAGGTCAGTCAGTCAGTCACAGAACCTTCTACTCACAGGTCAGTCAGTCACAGAGCCTTCTACTCACAGGTCAGTCAGTCACAGAGCCTTCTACTCACAGGTCAGTCAGTCACAGAGCCTTCTACTCACAGGTCAGTCAGTCACAGAACCTTCTACTCACAGGTCAGTCAGTCAGTCACAGAGCCTTCTACTCACAGGTCAGTCAGTCAGTCACAGAGCCTTCTACTCACAGGTTAGTCAGTCACAGAGCCTTCTACTAACAGGTCAGTCAGTCAGTCAGTCACAGAGCCTTCTACTCACAGGTCAGTCAGTCAGTCACAGAACCTTCTACTAACAGGTCAGTCAGTCACAGAGCCTTCTACTCACAGGTCAGTCAGTCACAGAGCCTTTTACTCACAGGTCAGTCAGTCACAGAGCCTTCTACTAACAGGTCAGTCAGTCACAGAGCCTTCTACTCACAGGTCAGTCAGTCACAGAGCCTTCTACTAACAGGTCAGTCAGTCACAGAGCCTTCTACTCACAGGTCAGTCAGTCAGTCACAGAGCCTTCTACTCACAGGTCAGTCAGTCAGTCACAGAGCCTTCTACTCACAGGTCAGTCAGTCACAGAGCCTTCTACTCACAGGTCAGTCAGTCACAGAACCTTCTACTCACAGGTCAGTCAGTCACAGAACCTTCTACTCACAGGTCAGTCAGTCACAGAGCCTTCTACTCACAGGTCAGTCAGTCACAGAACCTACTAAAATGTCAGTCCGTCACAGAGCCTTCTACACACAGGTCAGTCAGTCACAGAACCTACTAAAATGTCAGTCAGTCACAGAGCCTTCTACTAACAGGTCAGTCAGTCACAGAGCCTTCTACTAACAGGTCAGTCAGTCACAGAGCCTTCTACTCACAGGTCAGTCAGTCAGTCACAGAGCCTTCTACTCACAGGTCAGTCAGTCACAGAACCTTCTACTCACAGGTCAGTCAGTCACAGAGCCTTCTACTCACAGGTCAGTCAGTCACAGAGCCTTCTACTAACATGTCAGTCACAGAACCTTCTAAAATATCAGTCAGTCAGTCACAGAACCTTCTACTAACATGTCAGTCACAGAACCTACTAAAATATCAGTCAGTCAGTCAGTCACAGAGCCTTCTACTCACAGGTCAGTCAGTCTGTCACAGAGCCTTCTACTAACAGGTCAGTCAGTCTGTCACAGAGCCTTCTACACACAGGTCAGTCAGTCACAGAACCTACTAAAATGTCAGTCAGTCACAGAGCCTTCTACACACAGGTCAGTCAGTCACAGAGCCTTCTACTCACAGGTCAGTCAGTCACAGAGCCTTCTACTAACAGGTCAGTCAGTCACAGAGCCTTCTACTCACAGGTCAGTCAGTCACAGAGCCTTCTACTAACAGGTCAGTCAGTCACAGAGCCTTCTACTCACAGGTCAGTCAGTCACAGAACCTACTAAAATGTCAGTCCGTCACAGAGCCTTCTACACACAGGTCAGTCAGTCACAGAACCTACTAAAATGTCAGTCAGTCACAGAGCCTTCTACTCACAGGTTAGTCAGTCAGTCAGTCACAGAGCCTTCTACTCACAGGTCAGTCAGTCAGTCACAGAACCTTCTACTCACAGGTCAGTCAGTCACAGAGCCTTCTACTCACAGGTCAGTCACAGAGCCTTCTACTCACAGGTCAGTCAGTCACAGAGCCTTCTACTCACAGGTCAGTCAGTCACAGAGCCTTCTACTCACAGGTCAGTCAGTCAGTCACAGAACCTTCTACTAACAGGTCAGTCAGTCACAGAGCCTTCTACTCACAGGTCAGTCAGTCACAGAACCTTCTACTAACAGGTCAGTCAGTCACAGAGCCTTCTACTCACAGGTCAGTCAGTCACAGAGCCTTCTACTCACAGGTCAGTCAGTCACAGAGCCTTCTACTTACAGGTCAGTCAGTCACAGAGCCTTCTACTCACAGGTCAGTCAGTCACAGAGCCTTCTACTAACAGGTCAGTCAGTCACAGAGCCTTCTACTAACAGGTCAGTCAGTCAGTCAGTCACAGAGCCTTCTACTAACAGGTCAGTCAGTCACAGAGCCTTCTACTCACAGGTCAGTCAGTCACAGAGCCTTCTACTCACAGGTCAGTCAGTCACAGAACCTTCTACTCACAGGTCAGTCAGTCAGTCACAGAGCCTTCTACTCACAGGTCAGTCAGTCAGTCACAGAGCCTTCTACTCACAGGTTAGTCAGTCACAGAGCCTTCTACTAACAGGTCAGTCAGTCAGTCAGTCACAGAGCCTTCTACTCACAGGTCAGTCAGTCAGTCACAGAACCTTCTACTAACAGGTCAGTCAGTCACAGAGCCTTCTACTCACAGGTCAGTCAGTCACAGAGCCTTCTACTCACAGGTCAGTCAGTCACAGAGCCTTCTACTAACAGGTCAGTCAGTCACAGAGCCTTCTACTCACAGGTCAGTCAGTCACAGAGCCTTCTACTAACAGGTCAGTCAGTCACAGAGCCTTCTACTCACAGGTCAGTCAGTCAGTCACAGAGCCTTCTACTCACAGGTCAGTCAGTCAGTCACAGAGCCTTCTACTCACAGGTCAGTCAGTCACAGAGCCTTCTACTCACAGGTCAGTCAGTCACAGAACCTTCTACTCACAGGTCAGTCAGTCACAGAACCTTCTACTCACAGGTCAGTCAGTCACAGAGCCTTCTACTCACAGGTCAGTCAGTCACAGAACCTACTAAAATGTCAGTCCGTCACAGAGCCTTCTACACACAGGTCAGTCAGTCACAGAACCTACTAAAATGTCAGTCAGTCACAGAGCCTTCTACTAACAGGTCAGTCAGTCACAGAGCCTTCTACTAACAGGTCAGTCAGTCACAGAGCCTTCTACTCACAGGTCAGTCAGTCAGTCACAGAGCCTTCTACTCACAGGTCAGTCAGTCACAGAACCTTCTACTCACAGGTCAGTCAGTCACAGAGCCTTCTACTCACAGGTCAGTCAGTCACAGAGCCTTCTACTAACATGTCAGTCACAGAACCTTCTAAAATATCAGTCAGTCAGTCACAGAACCTTCTACTAACATGTCAGTCACAGAACCTACTAAAATATCAGTCAGTCAGTCAGTCACAGAGCCTTCTACTCACAGGTCAGTCAGTCTGTCACAGAGCCTTCTACTAACAGGTCAGTCAGTCTGTCACAGAGCCTTCTACACACAGGTCAGTCAGTCACAGAACCTACTAAAATGTCAGTCAGTCACAGAGCCTTCTACACACAGGTCAGTCAGTCACAGAGCCTTCTACTCACAGGTCAGTCAGTCACAGAGCCTTCTACTAACAGGTCAGTCAGTCACAGAGCCTTCTACTCACAGGTCAGTCAGTCACAGAGCCTTCTACTAACAGGTCAGTCAGTCACAGAGCCTTCTACTCACAGGTCAGTCAGTCACAGAACCTACTAAAATGTCAGTCCGTCACAGAGCCTTCTACACACAGGTCAGTCAGTCACAGAACCTACTAAAATGTCAGTCAGTCACAGAGCCTTCTACTCACAGGTTAGTCAGTCAGTCAGTCACAGAGCCTTCTACTCACAGGTCAGTCAGTCAGTCACAGAACCTTCTACTCACAGGTCAGTCAGTCACAGAGCCTTCTACTCACAGGTCAGTCAGTCACAGAGCCTTCTACTCACAGGTCAGTCAGTCACAGAGCCTTCTACTAACATGTCAGTCACAGAACCTTCTAAAATATCAGTCAGTCAGTCACAGAACCTTCTACTAACATGTCAGTCACAGAACCTACTAAAATATCAGTCAGTCAGTCAGTCACAGAGCCTTCTACTCACAGGTCAGTCAGTCTGTCACAGAGCCTTCTACTAACAGGTCAGTCAGTCTGTCACAGAGCCTTCTACACACAGGTCAGTCAGTCACAGAACCTACTAAAATGTCAGTCAGTCACAGAGCCTTCTACACACAGGTCAGTCAGTCACAGAGCCTTCTACTCACAGGTCAGTCAGTCACAGAGCCTTCTACTAACAGGTCAGTCAGTCACAGAGCCTTCTACTCACAGGTCAGTCAGTCACAGAGCCTTCTACTAACAGGTCAGTCAGTCACAGAGCCTTCTACTCACAGGTCAGTCAGTCACAGAACCTACTAAAATGTCAGTCCGTCACAGAGCCTTCTACACACAGGTCAGTCAGTCACAGAACCTACTAAAATGTCAGTCAGTCACAGAGCCTTCTACTCACAGGTTAGTCAGTCAGTCAGTCACAGAGCCTTCTACTCACAGGTCAGTCAGTCAGTCACAGAACCTTCTACTCACAGGTCAGTCAGTCACAGAGCCTTCTACTCACAGGTCAGTCAGTCACAGAGCCTTCTACTCACAGGTCAGTCAGTCACAGAGCCTTCTACTCACAGGTCAGTCAGTCACAGAGCCTTCTACTCACAGGTCAGTCAGTCAGTCACAGAACCTTCTACTAACAGGTCAGTCAGTCACAGAGCCTTCTACTCACAGGTCAGTCAGTCAGTCACAGAACCTTCTACTAACAGGTCAGTCAGTCACAGAGCCTTCTACTCACAGGTCAGTCAGTCAGTCACAGAACCTTCTACTAACAGGTCAGTCAGTCACAGAGCCTTCTACTCACAGGTCAGTCAGTCACAGAGCCTTCTACTCACAGGTCAGTCAGTCACAGAGCCTTCTACTAACAGGTCAGTCAGTCACAGAGCCTTCTACTCACAGGTCAGTCAGTCACAGAGCCTTCTACTCACAGGTCAGTCAGTCACAGAGCCTTCTACTAACAGGTCAGTCAGTCACAGAGCCTTCTACTAACAGGTCAGTCAGTCAGTCAGTCACAGAGCCTTCTACTCACAGGTCAGTCAGTCAGTCACAGAACCTTCTACTCACAGGTCAGTCAGTCACAGAGCCTTCTACTCACAGGTCAGTCAGTCAGTCACAGAGCCTTCTACTCACAGGTTAGTCAGTCACAGAGCCTTCTACTAACAGGTCAGTCAGTCAGTCAGTCACAGAGCCTTCTACTCACAGGTCAGTCAGTCAGTCACAGAACCTTCTACTCACAGGTCAGTCAGTCACAGAGCCTTCTACTCACAGGTCAGTCAGTCACAGAGCCTTCTACTCACAGGTCAGTCAGTCACAGAGCCTTCTACTCACAGGTCAGTCAGTCACAGAACCTTCTACTCACAGGTCAGTCAGTCAGTCACAGAACCTTCTACTAACAGGTCAGTCAGTCACAGAGCCTTCTACTCACAGGTCAGTCAGTCACAGAGCCTTCTACTCACAGGTCAGTCAGTCACAGAGCCTTCTACTAACAGGTCAGTCAGTCACAGAGCCTTCTACTCACAGGTCAGTCAGTCACAGAGCCTTCTACTAACAGGTCAGTCAGTCACAGAGCCTTCTACTCACAGGTCAGTCAGTCAGTCACAGAGCCTTCTACTCACAGGTCAGTCAGTCAGTCACAGAGCCTTCTACTCACAGGTCAGTCAGTCACAGAGCCTTCTACTCACAGGTCAGTCAGTCACAGAACCTTCTACTCACAGGTCAGTCAGTCACAGAACCTTCTACTCACAGGTCAGTCAGTCACAGAGCCTTCTACTCACAGGTCAGTCAGTCACAGAACCTACTAAAATGTCAGTCCGTCACAGAGCCTTCTACACACAGGTCAGTCAGTCACAGAACCTACTAAAATGTCAGTCAGTCACAGAGCCTTCTACTAACAGGTCAGTCAGTCACAGAGCCTTCTACTAACAGGTCAGTCAGTCACAGAGCCTTCTACTCACAGGTCAGTCAGTCAGTCACAGAGCCTTCTACTCACAGGTCAGTCAGTCACAGAACCTTCTACTCACAGGTCAGTCAGTCACAGAGCCTTCTACTCACAGGTCAGTCAGTCACAGAGCCTTCTACTAACATGTCAGTCACAGAACCTTCTAAAATATCAGTCAGTCAGTCACAGAACCTTCTACTAACATGTCAGTCACAGAGCCTTCTACTAACAGGTCAGTCAGTCTGTCACAGAGCCTTCTACTCACAGGGAGCTGTAGTTGTTTATGTGTTGTATTGTTGTTGTTTGTTGTATTGTGGTTGTTTAGGTGTTGTATTGTGGTTGTGTTGTATTGTGGTTGTGTTGTATTGTGGTTGTGTTGTATTGTGGTTGTGTTGTATTGTGGTTGTTTATGTGTTGTATTGTGGTTGTTTATGTGTTGTATTGTAGTTGTTTATGTGTTGTATTGTGGTTGTTTAGGTGTTGTATTGTGGTTGTGTTGTATTGTGGTTGTTTATGTGTTGTATTGTAGTTGTTTATGTGTTGTATTGTGGTTGTTTAGGTGTTGTATTGTGGTTGTTTATGTGTTGTATTGTGGTTGTTTATGTGTTGTATTGTGGTTGTTTATGTGTTGTATGGTGGTTGTTTATCTGTTGTATTGTGGTTGTTTATCTGTTGTATTGTGGTTGTTTAGGTGTTGTATTGTGGTTGTTTAGGTGTTGTATTGTGGTTGTTTATGTGTTGTATTGTGGTTGTTTATCTGTTGTATTGTGGTTGTTTATGTGTTGTATTGTGGTTGTGTTGTATTGTGGTTGTGTTGTATTGTGGTTGTGTTGTATTGTGGTTGTTTAGGTGTTGTGTTGTGGTTGTGTAGATGTTGTATTGTGGTTGTGTTGTATGGTGGTTGTTTAGGTGTTGTATTGTGGTTGTTTAGGTGTTGTATTGTGGTTTTGTTGTATTGTGGTTGTTTAGGTGTTGTGTTGTGGTTGTTTAGGTGTTGTATTGTGGTTGTGTTGTATTGTGGTTGTTTATGTGTTGTATTGTGGTTGTTTAGGTGTTGTATTGTGGTTGTTTAGGTGTTGTATTGTGGTTGTTTAGGTGTTGTATTGTGGTTGTTTAGGTGTTGTATTGTGGTTGTATTGTGGTTGTTTAGGTGTTGTATTGTGGTTGTGTTATGGTTGTTTGTGTGTTGTATTGTGGTTGTTTGTGTGTTGTATTGTGGTTGTTTATGTGTTGTATTGTGGTTGTTTAGGTGTTGTATTGTGGTTGTTTATGTGTTGTTTTGTGGTTGTTTATGTGTTGTATTGTGGTTGTTTATGTGTTGTTTTGTGGTTGTGTTGTATTGTGGTTGTATTGTGGTTGTGGTTGTTTATGTGTTGTATTGTGGTTGTTTATGTGTTGTTTTGTGGTTGTTTATGTGTTGTTTTGTGGTTGTTTATGTGTTGTATTGTGGTTGTTTATGTGTTGTTTTGTGGTTGTTTATGTGTTGTTTTGTGGTTGTTTAGGTGTTGTATTGTGGTTGTATTGTGGTTGTTTATGTGTTGTATTGTGGTTGTATTGTGGTTGTTTAGGTGTTGTATTGTGGTTGTGTTGTATTGTGGTTGTATTGTGGTTGTATTGTGGTTGTATTGTGGTTGTTTAGGTGTTGTATTGTGGTTGTGTTATATTGTGGTTGTTTGTGTGTTGTATTGTGGTTGTTTAGGTGTTGTATTGTGGTTGTTTATGTGTTGTATTGTGGTTGTATTGTATTGTGGTTGTGTTATATTGTGGTTGTTTAGGTGTTGTATTGTGGTTGTTTGTGTGTTGTATTGTGGTTGTTTAGGTGTTGTATTGTGGTTGTTTATATGTTGTATTGTGGTTGTTTATGTGTTGTATTGTGGTTGTGTTGTATTGTGGTTGTTTAGGTGTTGTATTGTGGTTGTGTTGTATTGTGGTTGTGTTGTATGGTGGTTGTTTATGTGTTGTATTGTGGTTGTGTTGTATTGTGGTTGTGTTGTATGGTGGTTGTTTATGTGTTGTATTGTGGTTGTTTATGTGTTGTATTGTGGTTGTTTAGGTGTTGTATTGTGGTTGTGTTGTATTGTGGTTGTGTTGTATTGTGGTTGTTTATATGTTGTATGGTGGTTGTTTATGTGTTGTATTGTGGTTGTGTTGTATTGTGGTTGTTTAGGTGTTGTATTGTGGTTGTGTTGTATTGTGGTTGTGTTGTATGGTGGTTGTTTATGTGTTGTATTGTGGTTGTTTAGGTGTTGTATTGTGGTTGTGTTGTATTGTGGTTGTGTTGTATTGTGGTTGTTTATATGTTGTATGGTGGTTGTTTATGTGTTGTATTGTGGTTGTGTTGTATTGTGGTTGTTTATGTGTTGTATTGTGGTTGTTTAGGTGTTGTATTGTGGTTGTGTTGTATTGTGGTTGTGTTGTATGGTGGTTGTTTAGGTGTTGTATTGTGGTTGTGTTGTATTGTGGTTGTTTATGTGTTGTATTGTGGTTGTTTAGGTGTTGTATTGTGGTTGTTTGTGTTGTATTGTGGTTGTTTATGTGTTGTGTTGTGGTTGTGTAGATGTTGTATTGTGGTTGTGTTGTATTGTGGTTGTTTATGTGTTGTATTGTGGTTGTGTTGTATTGTGGTTGTGTTGTATTGTGGTTGTTTATGTATTGTATTGTGGTTGTTTATGTGTTGTATTGTGGTTATGTATGTGTTGTATTGTGGTTGTGTTGTATTGTGGTTGTTTATGTATTGTATTGTGGTTGTTTATGTGTTGTATTGTGGTTGTTTAGGTGTTGTGTTGTGGTTGTGTAGATGTTGTATTGTGGTTGTGTTGTATGGTGGTTGTTTAGGTGTTGTATTGTGGTTGTTTAGGTGTTGTATTGTGGTTTTGTTGTATTGTGGTTGTTTAGGTGTTGTATCGTGGTTGTTTAGGTGTTGTATTGTGGTTGTTTATGTGTTGTATTGTGGTTGTTTATGTGTTGTATTGTGGTTGTTTATGTGTTGTATTGTGGTTGTATTGTGGTTGTTTAGGTGTTGTATTGTGGTTGTATTGTGGTTGTTTAGGTGTTGTATTGTGGTTGTATTGTGGTTGTTTAGGTGTTGTATTGTGGTTGTTTGTGTGTTGTATTGTGGTTGTTTAGGTGTTGTATTGTGGTTGTGTTGTGGTTGTTTGTGTGTTGTATTGTGGTTGTATTGTGGTTGTTTAGGTGTTGTATTGTGGTTGTTTAGGTGTTGTATTGTGGTTGTATTGTATTGTGGTTGTTTATATGTTGTATTGTGGTTGTTTATGTGTTGTATTGTGGTTGTGTTGTATTGTGGTTGTTTAGGTGTTGTATTGTGGTTGTTTATATGTTGTATGGTGGTTGTTTAGGTGTTGTATTGTGGTTGTTTAGGTGTTGTATTGTGGTTGTTTATATGTTGTATGGTGGTTGTTTATGTGTTGTATTGTGGTTGTGTTGTATTGTGGTTGTTTAGGTGTTGTATTGTGGTTGTGTTGTATTGTGGTTGTGTTGTATGGTGGTTGTTTATGTGTTGTATTGTGGTTGTATTGTGGTTGTTTATGTGTTGTATTGTGGTTGTTTATGTGTTGTATTGTGGTTGTTTATGCGTTGTATTGTGGTTGTATTGTGGTTGTTTAGGTGTTGTATTGTGGTTGTATTGTGGTTGTTTAGGTGTTGTATTGTGGTTGTGTTGTGGTTGTTTGTGTGTTGTATTGTGGTTGTTTAGGTGTTGTATTGTGGTTGTTTATATGTTGTATTGTGGTTGTTTATGTGTTGTATTGTGGTTGTTTATATGTTGTATTGTGGTTGTTTATGTGTTGTATTGTGGTTGTGTTGTATTGTGGTTGTGTTGTATTGTGGTTGTTTATGTGTTGTATTGTGGTTGTTTAGGTGTTGTATTGTGGTTGTTTAGGTGTTGTATTGTGGTTGTATTGTATTGTGGTTGTTTAGGTGTTGTATTGTGGTTGTTTAGGATTTGTATTGTGGTTGTGTTGTATGGTGGTTGTTTATGTGTTGTATTGTGGTTGTTTATGTGTTGTATTGTGGTTGTTTATGTGTTGTATTGTGGTTGTTTAGGTGTTGTATTGTGGTTTTGTTATATTGTGGTTGTTTATGTTTTGTTTTTTGGTTGTGTTATATTGTGGTTGTTTATGTGTTGTATTGTGGTTGTTTAGGTGTTGTATTGTGGTTGTTTATGTGTTGTATTGTGGTTGTGTTGTATTGTGGTTGTTTGTGTTGTATTGTGGTTGTTTATGTGTTGTATTGTGGTTGTGTTGTATTGTGGTTGTTTAGGTGTTGTATTGTGGTTGTTTAGGTGTTGTATTGTGGTTGTGTTGTATTGTGGTTGTTTAGGTGTTGTATTGTGGTTGTTTATGTGTTGTATTGTGGTTGTGTTGTATTGTGGTTGTTTATGTGTTGTATTGTGGTTGTTTATGTGTTGTATTGTGGTTGTTTATGTGTTGTATTGTGGTTGTTTAGATGTTGTATTGTGGTTGTTTATGTGTTGTATTGTGGTTGTTTAGATGTTGTATTGTGGTTGTTTATGTGTTGTATTGTGGTTGTTTAGGTGTTGTATTGTGGTTGTGTTGTATTGTGGTTGTTTAGGTGTTGTATTGTGGTTGTGTTGTATTGTGGTTGTTTAGGTGTTGTATTGTGGTTGTGTTGTATTGTGGTTGTTTAGGTGTTGTATTGTGGTTGTGTTGTATTGTGGTTGTTTGTGTTGTATTGTGGTTGTTTATGTGTTGTATTGTGGTTGTTTATGTGTTGTATTGTGGTTGTTTATGTGTTGTATTGTGGTTGTTTAGGTGTTGTATTGTGGTTGTTTATGTGTTGTATTGTGGTTGTGTTGTATTGTGGTTGTTTAGGTGTTGTATTGTGGTTGTTTAGGTGTTGTATTGTGGTTGTGTTATATTGTGGTTGTTTAGGTGTTGTATTTTGGTTGTGTTATATTGTGGTTGTTTAGGTGTTGTATTGTGGTTGTTTAGATGTTGTATTGTGGTTGTTTAGGTGTTGTATTGTGGTTGTTTAGGTGTTGTATTGTGGTTGTTTGTGTTGTATTGTGGTTGTTTATGTGTTGTATTGTGGTTGTGTTGTATTGTGGTTGTTTATGTGTTGTATTGTGGTTGTTTAGGTGTTGTATTGTGGTTGTTTATGTGTTGTATTGTGGTTGTTTATCTGTTGTATTGTGGTTGTTTATGTGTTGTATTGTGGTTGTTTGTGTGTTGTATTGTGGTTGTTTATCTGTTGTATTGTGGTTGTTTATGTGTTGTATTGTGGTTGTTTGTGTGTTGTATTGTGGTTGTTTATGTGTTGTATTGTGGTTGTTTGTGTTGTATTGTGGTTGTTTATGTGTTGTATTGTGGTTGTGTTGTATTGTGGTTGTTTATGTGTTGTATTGTGGTTGTTTAGGTGTTGTATTGTGGTTGTGTTGTATTGTGGTTGTTTAGTTGTTGTATTGTGGTTGTGTTGTATTGTGGTTGTTTAGGTGTTGTATTGTGGTTGTTTATGTGTTGTATTGTGGTTGTGTTGTATTGTGGTTGTTTAGGTGTTGTATTGTGGTTGTTTAGGTGTTGTATTGTGGTTGTGTTGTTTAGGTGTTGTATTGTGGTTGTTTATGTGTTGTATTGTGGTTGTTTAGGTGTTGTATTGTGGTTGTGTTGTATTGTGGTTGTTTAGGTGTTGTATTGTGGTTGTTTAGGTGTTGTATTGTGGTTGTGTAGATGTTGTATTGTGGTTGTTTAGGTGTTGTACTGTGGTTGTTTAGGTGTTGTATTGTGGTTGTTTAGGTGTTGTTTTGTGGTTGTTTAGGTGTTGTATTGTGGTTGTTTAGGTGTTGTATTGTGATTGTTTAGGTGTTGTATTGTGGTTGTTTAGGTGTTGTATTGTGGTTGTTTAGGTGTTGTATTGTGGTTGTTTAGGTGTTGTATTGTGGTTGTGTTGTATTGTGGTTGTTTAGGTGTTGTATTGTTGTTGCAGGTGTTACCAGTGTGGCAGGGGTCAGACTCTGGACTCTCTCTGCAGCTGGTGGACAGAGAACAGCTGACCTGGGATCAGAGGAACATGTGAGTCACAGTAACGAACTGGCACTTAGTCTACGACTTCTACGTAAAGTGGTCTGACTTTGATCTGTCAGAAATGTCAATATTAGGAGTAATGTTGTTGATCCATGTTGTCCCTCAAGGCACTCCAGACTGCAGTGGTTGCATGACTGCCACGCCCCCCCGGTGGCCAAACGCAGAGGCAGCCTGAAGGCCTCATACTCCCAGCTACCAGAACAGGAGATGTATGTATACACTACCTAGTATACATGACCTAGTATACACTACCTAGTATACACTACCTAGTATACATGACCTAGTATACACTACCTACCACATAGAGGCAGCCTGAAGGCCTCATACTCCCAGCTACCAGAACAGGAGATGTATGTATACACTACCTAGTATACATGACCTAGTATACATTACCTAGTATACACTACCTAGTATACACTACCTACCACATAGAGGCAGCCTGAAGGCCTCATAGTCCCAGCTACCAGAACAGGAGATGTATGTATACACTACCTAGTATACACTACCTAGTATACATGACCTAGTATACATGACCTAGTATACACTACCTACCACATAGAGGCAGCCTGAAGGCCTCATAGTCCCAGCTACCAGAACAGAACATGTACATATACACTACCTATTATACACTACCTAGTATACACTACCTAGTATACATTGCCTAGTATACACTACCTAGTATACACTACTTAGTATACACTACCTACCACATAGAGGCAGCCTGAAGGCCTCATAGTCCCAGCTACCAGAACAGGACATGGACATATATATAAACATTTTTTTTTAATCCTTGCTCAGGACATGATGTTCTGAAAGAGCTGCAAAATCTGACCCCTACAAATCAGCCGGGCTAGACAATCTGGACCCTTTCTAACATTATCTGCCGAAGTTGTTGCCACCCCTATTACTAGCCTGTTCAACCTCTCTTTCGTGTCGTCTGAGATTCCCAAAGATTGGAAAGCAGCTGCGGTCATCCCCCTCTTCAAAGGGGGAAACTCTTGACCCAAACTGCTACAGACCAATATCTATCCTACCCTGCCTTTCTAAGGTCTTGAAAACCAAGTCAACAAACAGATTACCGACCATTTAGAATCCCACCGCACCTTCTCCGCTATGCAATCTGGTTTCGAGCTGGTCATGGGGTGCACCTCAGCCACGCTCAAGGTCCTAAACAATATCTTAACCGCCAGACAGTACTGTGCAGCCGTATTCATCGACCTGGCCAAGGCTTTCGACACTGTCAATAACCATATCCTCATCGGCAGACTCGACAGCCTTGTTTTCTCAAATGATTGCCTCGCCTGGTTCACCAAGTACTTCTCTGATAGAGTTCAGTGTGTCAAATCGGAGGGCCTTTTGTCCTGGCCTCTGGCAGTCTCTATGGGTGTGCCACAGGGTTCAATTCTTGGGCCGACTCTCTTCTCTGTATACATCAATGATGTCGCTCTTGCTGCTGGTGAGTCTCTGATCGAGCCTCTACACAGACGACACCATTCTGTATACTTCTGGCCCTTCTTTGGACATTGTGATAACAACCCTCTAGACGAGCTTCAATGCCATACAACTCTCCTTCCGTGGCCTCCAACTGCTCTTAAATACAAGTAAAATTAAATGCATGCTCTTCAACCGATCGCTGCCTGCATCTGCCCGCCCGTCCAGCATCACTACTCACTACTCTGGATGGTTCTGTGAATATGTGAACAACTACAAATACCTAGGTGTCTGGTTAGACTGTAAACTCTCCTTCCAGACTCACGTCAAACCTCCAATCCAAAGTTAAATCTAGAATTGGCTTCTATTTCGCAACAAAGCATCCTTCACTCATGCTGGAAGTGAAATATGGAACCGTTATGTATTTTATCTAACGGGCGGCAACCCTAAGTCTAAATATTGCTGTTACAGTGCACAACCTTCAATGTTATGTCATAATTATGTACAATTCTGGCAAATTAATTTTGGTCTTTGTTAGGAAGAAATGGTCTTCACGCAGTTCGCAACGAGCCAGGCGGCCCAAACTGCTGCATAATACCCTGACTCTGCTTGCACAGAACACAATTACCCTAGTTACATTTACATTTACATTTAAGTCATTTAGCAGACGCTCTTATCCAGAGCGACTTACAAATTGGTGCATTCACCTTATGACCTCCAGTGGAACAGTAGTGCATCTAAATCTTTTCAGGGGGAGAGGGGGTGAGAGGGATTACTTTATCCTATCCTAGGTATTCCTTAAAGAGGTGGGGTTTCAGGTGTCTCCGGAAGGTGGTGATTGACTCCGCTGTCCTGGCGTCGTGAGGGAGTTTGTTCCACCATTGGGGGGCCAGAGCAGCGAACAGTTTTGACTGGGCTGAGCGGGAACTGTACTTCCTCAGTGGTAGGGAGGCGAGCAGGCCAGAGGTGGATGAACGCAGTGCCCTTGTTTGGGTGTAGGGCCTGATCAGAGCCTGGAGGTACTGAGGTGCCGTTCCCCTCACAGCTCCGTAGGCAAGCACCATGGTCTTGTAGCGGATGCGAGCTTCAACTGGAAGCCAGTGGAGCGGAGGAGCGGGGTGACGTGAGAGAACTTGGGAAGGTTGAACACCAGACGGGCTGCGGCGTTCTGGATGAGTTGTAGGGGTTTAATGGCACAGGCAGGGAGCCCAGCCAACAGCGAGTTGCAGTAATCCAGACGGGAGATGACAAGTGCCTGGATTAGGACCCGCCGCTTCCTGTGTGAGGCAGGGTCGTACTCTGCGGATGTTGTAGAGCATGAACCTACAGGAA
Organism: Oncorhynchus nerka; assembly: GCF_034236695.1. Classification (NCBI taxonomy): domain Eukaryota; kingdom Metazoa; phylum Chordata; class Actinopteri; order Salmoniformes; family Salmonidae; genus Oncorhynchus; species Oncorhynchus nerka. The sequence goes on from NW_027037531.1 coordinate 17,059, forward strand.
CGGGCCACCGCCTTGATGTTAGTTGAGAACGACAGGGTGTTGTCCAGGATCACGCAAGGTTCTTAGCGCTCTGGGAGGAGGACACAATGGAGTTGTCAACCGTGATGGCGAGATCATGGAACGGGCAGTCCTTCCCGGGAGGAAGAGCAGTTCCGTCTTGCCGAGGTTCAGCTTGAGGTGGTGATCCGTCATCCACACGGATATGTCTGCCAGACATGCAGAGATGCGATTCGCCACCTGGTCATCAGAAGGGGGAAAGGAGAAGATTAATTGTGTGTCGTCTGCATAGCAATGATAGGAGAGACCATGTGAGGTTATGACAGAGCCAAGTGACTTGGTGTATAGCGAGAATAGGAGAGGGCCTAGAACAGAGCCCTGGGGGACACCAGTGGTGAGAGCACGTGGTGTGGAGACGGATTCTCGCCCGCCACCTGTAGGAGCGACCTGTCAGGTAGGACGCAATCAAGCGTGGGCCGCGCCGGAGATGCCCAACTCGGAGAGGGTGGAGAGGAGGATCTGATGGTTCACAGTATCGAAGGCAGCCGATAGGTCTAGAAGGATGAGAGCAGAGGAGAGAGAGTTAGCTTTAGCAGTGCGGAGCGCCTCCGTGATACAGAGAAGAGCAGCTCCAGTTGAATGACTAGTCTTGAAACCTGACTGATTTGGATCAAGAAGGTCATTCTGAGAGAGATAGCGGGAGAGCTGGCCAAGGACGGCACGTTCAAGAGTTTTGGAGAGAAAAGAAAGAAGGGATACTGGTCTGTAGTTGTTGACATCGGAGGGATCGAGTGTAGGTTTTTCAGAAGGGGTGCAACTCTCGCTCTCTTGAAGACGGAAGGGACGTAGCCAGCGGTCAGGGATGAGTTGATGAGCGAGGTGAGGTAGGGGAGGAGGTCTCCGGAAATGGTCTGGAGAAGAGGAGGGGATAGGGGTCAAGCGGGCAGGTTGTAGGGCGGCCGTCCGTCACAAGACGCGAGATTTCATCTGGAGAGAGAGGGGAGAAAGAGGTCAGAGCACAGGGTAGGGCAGTGTGAGCAGAACCAGCGGTGTCGTTTGACTTAGCAAACGAGGATCGGATGTCGTCGACCTTCTTTTCAAAATGGTTGACGAAGTCATCTGCAGAGAGGAGGAGGGGGGAGGGGGAGGAGGATTCAGGAGGGAGAGAAGGTTGCAAAGAGCTTCCTAGGGTTAGAGGCAGATGCTTGGAATTTAGAGTGGTAGAAAGTGGCTTTAGCAGCAGAGAGAAGAGGAAAATGTAGAGAGGAGGGAGTGAAAGGATGTCAGGTCCGCAGGGAGGCGAGTTTTCCTCCATTTCCGCTCGGCTGCCTGGGAGTCTCTGTTCTGTGAGCTCGCAATGAGTCGTCGAGCCACGGAGCGGGAGGGGAGGACCGAGCCGGCCTGGAGGATAGGGGACATAGAGAGTCAAAGGATGCAGAAAGGGAGGAGAGGAGGGTTGAGGAGGCAGAATCAGGAGATAGGTTGGAGAAGGTTTGAGCAGAGGAAGAGATGATAGGATGGAAGAGGAGAGAGTAGCGGGAGAGAGAGCGAAGGTTGGGACGGCGCGATACCATCCGAGTAGGGGCAGTGTGGGAAGTGTTGGATGAGAGCGAGGGAAAAGGATACAAGGTAGTGGTCGGAGACTTGGAGGGGAGTTGCACGAGGTTAGTGGAAGAACAGCATCTAGTAAAGATGAGGCCGAGCGTATTTCCTGCCTTGTGAGTAGGGGGGAAGGTGAGAGGGTGAGGTCAAAAGAGGAGAGGAGTGGAAAGAAGGAGGCAGAGAGGAATGAGTCAAAGGTAGGCGTGGGAGGTTAAAGTCGCCCAGAACTGTGAGAGGTGAGCCGTCCTCAGGAAAGGAGCTTATCAAGGCATCAAGCTCATTGATGAACTCTCCGAGGGAACCTGGAGGGCGATAAATGATAAGGATGTTAAGCTTGAAAGGGCTGGTAACTGTGACAGCATGGAATTCAAAGGAGGCGATAGACAGATGGGTAAGGGAGAAAGAGAATGACCACTTGGGAGATGAGGATCCCGGTGCCACCACCCCGCTGACCAGAAGCTCAGGGTGTGCGAGAACACGTGGGCAGACGAGAAGAGAGCAGTAGGAGTAGCAGTGTTGTCTGTGGTGATCCATGTTTCCGTCAGTGCCAAGAAGTCGAGGGACTGGAGGGAGACATAGGCGGAGATGAACTCTGCCTTGTTGGCCGCATGATCGGCAGTTCCAGAGGCTACCGGAGACCTGGAACTCCACGTGGGTCGTGCGCGCTGGGACCACCAGATTAAGGGTGGCCGCGGCCCACGCGGTGTGAGCGTTTGTATGGTCTGTGCAGAGAGGGAGAGAACAGGGATAGACAGACACATAGTTGACAGGCTACACAAGAGGCTACGCTAATGCAAAGGAGATTGGAATGACAAGTGGACTACACGTCACGAGTGTTCAGAGAGTTAAGCTTACGTAGCAAGAATCTTATTGACTAAAATGATTAAAATGATACAGTACTGCTGAAGTAGGCTAGCTGGCAGAGGCTGCGTTGTTGACTAAGTAGGCTAGTTGGCATTGGCTGCGTTGTTGACACTACACTAATCAAGTCGTTCCGTTGAGTGTAATAGTTTCTACTGTGCTGCTATTCGGGGCCAGCTGGGCTAGCAGTGTTGATTACGTTACGTTGCTAAAAGAACGACAATAGCTGGCTAACTAACCTAGGAAGTGCGCCTAGACTACACAATTATCTTTGATACAAAGACGGCTGTGTAGCTAGCTATGTAGCTAGCTACGATCAAACAAATCAAGCCGTTGTACTGTAATGAAATGAAATGAAAAATGTGATACTACCTGTGGAGCGGCGAAATGCGACCGGATTGTTGAGTGCAGAAGTTCTGTTCGGTAGGCGTTGGCTAGCTGTTGGCTAGCTAGCAGAGTCTCCTATGTTAAGGACGACATAAAACTACACACTCTAAACTACACAATTATCTTGGGTACGAAGACAGCAAAGACAACTATGTAGCTAGCTAACACTACACTAATCAAGTCGCTCAGTTGAGTGTAATAGTTGTGCTGCTAATCGGTAGATTTGTGGACTAGCTAACGGTGGACGTTAGCTAGCTGGCTAGCTGCAGGGCAGTGTAGACTGCGTTAGGACTGATCTAAATACGATAATTACGTTAAATTAGTTAAAAGAAATTCATGTTAGCAGGC
>NW_027037532.1:0-20256 GCF_034236695.1 Oncorhynchus nerka
TAAACGTTCCCTGCTCATCTGCGTGAATGTGCCTTAGGCATGCTGCAAGGAGGCATGAGGACTGCAGATGTGGCCAGGGCAATAAGATGCAATGCCCGTATTGAGACAACTTAGACAGCGCTACACAGAGACAGGACAGACAGCTGATCGTCCTTGCAGCGGCAGACTATGTGTAACAACACCTGCACAGGATTGGTACATCCGAACATCAAACCTGCGGGACAGGTACAGGATGGCAATAACAACCTTCCGAGTTACACCAGGAACGCACAATCCCCCCATCAGTGCTCATACTGTCCACAATAGGCTGAGAGAGGCTGGACTGAGGGCTTGTAGGCCTGTTGTTAGGCAGGTCCTCACCAGACATCACCGGTGCCTATGGGCACAAACTCACCATCGCAGGACCAGACAGGACTGGCAAAAAGTGCTCTTCACTGACGAGTTGCGGTTCTGTCTCACCAGGGGTGATGATCGGATTCAGGATTATCGTGGAAGGAATGAGGATTACACCAAGGCCTGTACTCTGGGCGGGATCGATTTGGAGGTGAGTTCGTCATGATCTGGGCCGGTGTTACAGCATCATCGTACTGAGCTTGTTGTCATTGCAGCAATCTCAGCACTGTGCGTTACAGGAAGACATCCTCCTCCCTCATGTGGTACCCTTCTTGCTGGTTCATCCTGACATGACCCTCCAGCATGACAATGCCACCAGCCATACTGCTCGTTCTGTGCGTGATTTCCTGCAAGACAGGAATGTAAGTGTTCTGCCATTGCCAGCGAAAAGCCCGGATCTCAATCCCATTGAGCACGTCTGGGACCTGTTGGTGGAGGGTGAGGATTAGGGCAATTCCCCCAGAAATGTCCGGGACCTTGCAGGTGCCTTGGTGGAAGAGTGGGGTAACATCTCACAGCAAGAACTGGCAAATCTGGTGCAGTCCATGAGGAGGAGATGCACTGCAGTACTTAAGGCAGCTGACTTACTTTTGATTTTGACCCCCAACCCCCCATATTTACACATGTTAAGTTTGCTGAAAATAAACGCAGTTGACAGTGAGTTTATTTTTTTTGCTGAGTTTATTTGAACTTTAATCTGACAAACATGGGCCTACAGTGCAGACAAGCCTGACCATGTGCAACTGTACATAGTTGTTTCTTTCTTGTGTATATTATGTCTGTTTCCCTCTTAAAGTGACAGACCATCACCAGGCACCAGTCAGGACCATTCCAAACCCAACAGCCCAATTGAGTCATCTCTCAGAGGGAACACATACCCCCCCAACCACCAGCCACCACACCCTGCCTCCCGGGACTCTCACTCTCTGGGCTGGGGCCCTGCCTGCTGCCTGCTGTAGCCTCTGGCCTGACTTTGGGGTTCCAGAGTGGGCGCAGCGGTCTAAGGCACTGCATCTCAGTGCTAGAGGAGTCACTACAGACCTGGTTTTGTTTCCAGGCTGTGTAACAGCCAGCCGTGAGTCCCATAGGGGCGGTGCACAATTGGCCCAGCGTCGTCGGGTTTGGTCAGGGTAGGCCGTCATTGTAAATAAAATTTGTTCTTAACGGACTTTCCTAGTTAAATAAAGGTTAAATAAAATAAATAAAATGTGCACTGACAGAAAACTCCCTACATCTGGTGGTAATAGGCTGAACTCTGGGCCTGGTACAGCACAGTCCAACAAGACAAACCTACCTCCCCTCCTCTTTTCTAACCCAACATCTAACGCCACATGCAGAGAGACGCCGGAGGGAATGGAGATATAGTCAGTCTGCTTTAGACTAGAAGCTATGTCACACACAGGACAATCAGGATGGAGCCATACTGTTGACTATTACAGAGGCACTCACACTATAGACTAGACCTGTTGAACAGTGGGAACATTCTGGATGGCCTGAGTTCAGCACTGGTGTGCTGCAGATCATGTAGAGTGTTTTGTTTGTCATAGAGAAACCAGCCCTAACTGGGAGAGAGTGGGATGCCAGTATAGAAAGCTCTGGCAGGGTGAGAGAGATAGGGACAGGTGGAGAGAGAGGGAGGAAAAGGGAGATGGTGCGTGAGGAAAGGGAGATGGGGCATGAGGAATAAGGAGAGAGGGAATAGGAGAGAGGGAGAATAGGGGAGAGAGGGAGAGGGAAATGGGAAAGCAAGAGCTGGACTTGCTAAGTGGAGTGGACACAGAGCAGACTGAGGACGTGTTGAGAGAGGGAGCTGAGGGCAGAAGGCTGACCTCTCCAAGTGTTAATGTATTTTAGAGTCCACCGATTATGATTTTCGACGCGATACCAATACTGATAATTGGAGGACCAAAAAAATCCGATACCGATTAAAATTGTCAGATTAAAAAAATATATATTTGTAATAACAATTACAGCAATACTGAATGAACACTTATTTTAACTTAATATAATACATCAATAAAATCAATTTAGCCTCAAGTAAATAATGAAACATGTTCAATTTGGGTTAAATAATGCAAAAACAAAGTGTTGGAGAAGAAAGTAAAAGTGTAATTATGTGCCATGTAAGAAAGCTAACGTTTCAGTTCCTTGCTCAGAACATGAGAACATATGAAAGCTGAGGTGGTTCCTTTTAGCATGAGTCTTCAATATTCCCAGGTAAGAAGTTTTAGGTTGTAGTTATTATAGGAATTATAGGACTATTTCCTCTAAACCATTTGCATTTCATTAACCTTTGACTATTGGATGTTCTTATAGGCACTAGAGTATTGCCAGTGTAACATTATAGCTTCCGTCCCTCTCCTCACTCCTCCCTGGGCTCGAAACAGCAACACAACAACAGCCACCATTAAAGCAGTGTTACCCATGCAGAGCAAGGGAAACAACTACTAGGCTCAGAGCGAGTGACGTTTGAAGCGTTATTAGCGTGCGCTAACTAGCCAGCCATTTCACTTCGGTTACACCAGCCTCATCTCGGGAGTTGAAAGGCTTGAAGTCATAAACAGCGCAATGCTTGACGCACAACGAAGAGCTGCTGGCAAAACGCATGAAAGTGCTGTTTGAATGAATGTTTATGCGCCTGCTTCTGCCTACCACCGCTCAGTCAGATACTTAGATACTTGTACGCTCAGTCAGATTATATGCAACGCAGGACACGCTAGATAATATCTAGTAATATCATCAACCATGTGTAATTAACTAGTGATTATGATAGTTTTTTATAAGATAAGTTTAATGCTAGCTAGCAACTTACCTTGGCATACTGCATTTGCGTAATAGGCAGTCTCCTTGTGGAGTGCAACGAGAGAGAGCGGCAGGTCGTTATTGCGTTGGACTAGTTAACTGTAAGGTGGCAAGATTGGATCCCCTGAGCTGACAAGGTGAAAATCGGTCGTTCTGCCCCTGAACAGGCAGTTAACCCACTGTTCCTAGGCCGTCATTGAAAATAAGAATTTGTTCTTAACTGACTTGCCCAGTTAAATAAAAGGTATAAAAATAAAAGCAAATCGGAGCGCAAAAATACTGATTTCCGATTGTTATGAAAACTTGAAATCGGCCATTCCCGATTAAATCGGTCGACCTCTAAAATATTACATTAGTTATACATCCCCACCACTCTCACTGGACCCGTCCTACTCTCCATTCACACACACTTCATCAGTTCAACTGGACAAAGACAGACAAATGATCACAGTATCACACAGATAGTCAGAGACACGGCCAGAACAAGATACTTCTGTGAGTACATGCACCTTTGTGCACAGAAGAAATACATGACCACACACAGAGATATACAGCCATAAAAGCCCCCACACGAAGGAAGTGAGGACATGTGGGTGCATGTCCATTATTGATGTGCTGTAAATGATAGAGGAGCTGAACAGATTGTGTATCATTCTATGCATTATGAATAGGCCAAGCAAAGACCTGCAGTCTCTGAGCCTCCCTCTTTCAGTGCTGCAGAAAATAGATACAATGAAAGAGAAGGGTCAGACAGAACCAACATTGAACACTCCCTGCCTCTCACTACCAGGGATTCCACAGCCATCAGGGTTGGGGTGAATTCCATCTAAATTCAAGATCAGGGTTTGAATAGGATCCCTATGGAATAAATCTACTAACAGAAATGGAATTGTTCCCAACTTCAACCAACCCGGACTGTTATACTGAGGCTGGAAGCAGCCCGGCATGGTCTGGTTCAGAGTAGCCTATGTACTGTAGTAGACTGGATGACAGTAATAGACTGACTGGCCAATTAAAATATTCTCAGCTCTGCAGTAGACTACTTGACTGTGTTTTGGAGACTGTGTCCCTGGATTACTGTAGTCGACTGTGTAGGAGATGTGTTCTAGACTGTGTCAAATCAAATTTTATTTGTCACATACACATGGTTAGCAGATGTTAACTTCTTGAGATAGGGGGCTCTTTTAATTTTTGGATAAAAAACATTCCCGTTTTAAACAAGATATTTTGTCACGAAAAGATGCTCGACTATGCATGTAATTGACAGCTTTGGAAAGAAAAACTCTGACGTTTCCAAAACTGCAAAGATATTATCTGTGAGTGCCCCAGAACTAATGCTACAGGCAAAACCAAGATGAAATTTCATACAGGAAATGGTCCAGATTTTGAATGCCCTGTGTTCCAATGTCTCCTTATATGGCTGAATGCGCCAGGAATGAGCCTGCACTTTCTGTCGTTTCCCCAAGGTGTCTGCAGCATTTGACGTATTTGTAGGCATATCATTAGAAGATTGACCATAAGAGACTACATTTACCAGGTGTCCGCCCGGTGTCCTCCGTCGAAATTATTGCGTAATCTCCAGGTCCATGCGCATTCCATTTTCTTCAGAGGAGAAACCAAACTGCCACGAATGATTTATCATCGATAGATATGTGAAAACACCTTGAGGATTGATTCTAAACAACGTTTGCCATGTTTCTGTCGATATTATGAGTTAATTTGGAAAAAAGTTTTGCGTTGTAATGACTTAATTTTCGGGTTTTCTTACCCAAACGTGATGAACAAAACGGAGCGATTTGTCCTACACAAATAATATTTTGGAAAAACTGAACATTTGCTATCTGAGAGTCTCCCTCATTGAAAACATCTGAAGTTCTTCAAAGGTAAATGATTTATTTGAATGCTTTTCTTGTTTTTGTGAAAATGTTGCATGCTGAATACTAGGCTTAATGCTATGCTAGGCTATCAATACTCTTACACAAATGCTTGTTTAGCTATGGTTCAAAGCATATTTTGAACATCTGAGATGGCAGTGTTGTTAACAAAGGCTAAGCTTGAGAGCAAATATATTTATTTCATTTAGTTTGCGATTTTCATGAATAGTTAACGCTATGCTATGGTAATGAGCTTGAGGCTATAAATAGGATCCCGGATACGGGATTGCCTCGCCGCAACAGGTTAATGAGAGTGTAGCGAAATGCTTGTGCTTCTAGTTCCTTTGTCACTGGATGACTGTAGTAGATGTGTTCTAGACTGTGTCCCTGGATGACTGTAGTAGACTGTGTAGTAGACTGACACTAGTTAGTGCTAGTTTGACCACCAGAGGGCATATTTGAGAAGCATTTGATAGCCTTCAATCGTGGTCTGTACTAGAGAATTTAAAACCTTTTCTAAGAATATAGTATAAGGGAATGATATTAAGAAAATGAATTAAGCAACATTTCTGAAAATGGTGTTTCTATTCCAAGAAAAACAAAAAACCCTCTGGGTTTCCGTTGAGGGATGGAACCAAAATTTGGCGCTGTACAATGTGATGGTCGGGAGTAGGCTACAGTACTGGGCTATTTAGCTAAAGAATCCCTGTGTCGTGCTGGCATGCGAGAAACAGGTTCAATTCCCTGACGGGGAGGAAGGAGTAGGCTGTCCTTGTAAATAAGAATTTAACTGATTCCATATGTTATTTCATAGTTTATGTCTTCACTATTATTCCACAATGTAGAAAAGGTAAAAATAAAGACAAAGCCTGGAATCAGTAGGTGTCCAAACTTTTGACTGGGCCTTGCTTAATTAATATTATGGTGTTTCTATTCCAAGAAAAAAAGAAAAAAAAACTCTGGGTTTCCATTAGGACAGAAAGGAAAATACGGCGCTGTACAACGTGACGGTCCTGAGTACAGTACTGGGCCATCTATAGAATCTAGCTAAAGAAGGAGTAGGCTGTCCTTGTAAATAAGAATTTGTTCTTAACCGACTTGCCAAGTTAAATAAAAAGTTACACTAAGAACATAACATTTTCTAATTCTAGTCTAACAAATACACACAGAGATTAAGAGAAAATAAAAATCTCATTGATATATCAAGAACAGCCCCCATGCTTGTCTCAGAGCAGCGGGAATGGTTCTAAAATAGTTGTAGGCTATTGCTTCAAATCCTATTGCTTGAACTTCAATATGCTCTTTAAATAAACAAGACCTAACCCACTTTTAACAGCACATTACTCAGCACTAGTGAGAATCGTAGTCTGATGAGCCTACAGTATGTCAAAAAATAAAAAACCGCCACCTCATGGGTTTCCCGGTGAGCGGCCGGCTATGAGTATCGAATCTCCATCTGTTGAAGCATTTTTGCACTGCAGAACCCCATCCACAATATATCAAAATACTGAGAGGTTGGTGAAGGTATGCGCCATAATCAGCTATTATAATACTGCACCATAAATCAGCTATTATAATACTGCACATGGTGTCCAGGCAAAAACATTTCTTTATTATTAAGACTATGAGAGAAAACATGTTGGTACTTTTTATTTTTGATCCTAAGCCATGAATGAGTGAGTCACTCAGCTTTATGTAGAGCTGGTTTTATATGACTGTCATCAACTTGATAATATATAACCATATTTGACGTTATTTCGTTAAAATAAAAAATTAAATAATATTTTAGAGAAATACCAAAACCTTTATTCTGTTTTTAGGAGAGAAACGCTGGTCCAATTGTCTTTGCCATAAAAGCCTAAATATAGCCTGCTAATATCCATAATGGTGCTTTGCAACATGACCGTATGTGTTTGAAAGAGTATTTTCCAGTAAACAACCATTTGTTTACCTTCATTAGACAACTTTGTTCCAATATTTCTGTAATTCAGGGGATATTTATTTCATAGTAATTCGTTAATGGATCAATAACAAAACAAACGTTGGCATTTTGAAGAGTATTTTTATCACTATTTTATTAAGGAAAGCATTATTAGTTATTGTTTTAGTTTGAAAGTGCAGACTGGCACTAAGAACAGAACAACGAACATTCCCTAGTCAAGCCATTATGAGTGCAATGCCCCTTATGGGTGTTGCCAGTTTGCAATGCCCCTTGGGAACCAAATATATTGTCCTGCTAATAAGGTGGGTTAATAATAATAGATCTATGAGAATATTCAGAGCTTTTATATCATTCTAAATTATAATAATAATCGCTTTGTTTTTAAAAAAATATTTTGGATATGATTTATTTTTTCATATTACATAAAATGAGAGAGAGAAAAAGACCATTCTTGAACATGGGTGATTTGTAAATAAAGCCAGTTTGTCATTAGAACTATTTCTGTTTTTAGAGGAGAATGCAAAACCTGCAGTCATCTTATGGGTCTCCAGTCAAAGCCGGCACAGGTATTGAACCAGCATCTGTTGCACAGCATCAACAATACACTGCTATGCAGTGTCCCCTGAACTTAGTTAAGCCCTCAGGCGCTGCTTCTTTCATTGCCCGGTCAGGAGTGGCCTACTAAAAAGCAAAATAATCCCAACAAAATTAAATAAACTTAGTGTAACAAGTGTTTTAGTAAATAAATACTGAAGTTGTGCACAATTATCCAGTTTCCCATTTAGGTTTATGTTGCCATTCTATGGTAGGACCCAAAAAGCATAATCAGTGCTCTAACTCCCCATTCGCTGGTCTGGAGCAATGAAGTGGTGACGCTTAGGGTACACTAAAAGCTAAATTACCTCCAAAGTCCCACAGCATAATTGCAAACTTTTGGTGGAGCAACTACTGGCACATTCCATGAGGCGTTTGAGAAGAAAAAAAAAAAAACCATGCAGAATTTACATTAACCTGTTTATTCTTGTCCTTCAGATAAGGTGAATCAAGTGTTGTTTGATGCAAGAAACCCCCTTTACAAAATAAAATGCATTATTCCCATACCATTATTACAGAGAATCAGACAAATTATGCTGCCCTCTCTCTATTATTCAAAGCAGCTTATTCCAATACAGTCTCAAATACAACACTGCCTTTAAGACCAAAGCTCTTTAACGGACACAAGCTTTTCAAAGATAATAGAAATGCACACATTTTGAACTCTTCTGTAAAACAGCCACTCCATTGATGACTAAAAGTTAGCTATAACTGGGATAATAACTCACTAACTAGCAAGAATATGAACACGTGGCAACATGCAGCTCTCGCTTTGATCTCAAAACAAGTGCATCTACTAGTGACCGCTCATGCTGTAAACACAGTCCAGTTCAAAAGTGAATGGCAGATCCATATATGGCAATAGCTGTTGCACATAGGCCTACTGCAGCTCTGACTGGTTATGGTCCACCGGTCTGTGTAGAGTACTGGCCTGATCTAAATATAAAATGGTTCCAGTAAAATGTTTAAACAAAGACAAAAAAGGTTAGCATGTTCAATTAATAAAGTTTGTCTGTTCTCATTAAGATGCAAAAAATTAAGATGAATGTAGTAGACTGTGTGTAGTAGACTGTTTCTGGATGACGCTGTAGTAAACAGTGTGTAGTAGACTTTATACGTGGATGACTGTGTAGTAGACTGAAATGTTGAGGTCACTGGTTTACCAGGAGGGGTGTGGAACACAAACATGGGTCTGAGGTTTGGTGAGAGGCGTGGGATTAACTCATGTGGCATCTTAGACCTCTATCATTATGGTTCCCACATTCACAGCCTCAAGTCTGACTGCCTCGCCAGGCTTTCAGTCCACTTTCAAGAATCAAATAGACTACAAAAGCTGAGTGGACAGTGTGTGACTGAGCTTTTGCAAAGATGTAGCTTGATGTACAAGACAGATTTTTAGATGGTCAACATTCCACTTTGCTTTTCCTTTTCCCTCCATTACATTTACATTTAAGTCATTTGCACGCTCTTATCAGAGCGAGTGGTGCTTTCACCTTATGACATCCAGTGGAACAGCCACTTTACAATAGTGCATCTAGGTCTTTTAAGGGGGGAGAAGGATTACTTTATCCTATCCTAGGTATTCCTTAAGAGGTGGGGTTTCAGGTGTCTCTCCGGAAGGTGGTGATTGACTCCGCTGTCCTGTCGTGAGGAGTTTGTTCCACCATTCCAGAAGGAACAGCAGCATCATTTCCCCTCCAAGCAGCATCATTTCCCTTAATTTGTTACCATTTAGGCAAAACCTTCCAATTCGCAAAACCATGTGAGTCAGTCAGTTCCTGGTCACCTCCCAGGTTCACAGTCCACTAGTCTCCTCTACTCCGCTGCCAGCACTGGCACAGCAAATCAGATAACAGCCCAGCCCCAACCAGCTTGTACAGCTAGATATGACCTCCATACTCCCGCCCCCAGGGACAATGACATCACAGTCCAACAGCCACACAGAGAGACAGAGTGGAGACCACAAGATCCTCAATGATCTACATCAAGTTATTCATAGTCAATAACACATAAAAGAGAAAAGCATGGAAAATGACATTTTATTAATACCACAGAGTGCAATTCAGCACACAGAACCATTCTACAGAAAGCCAAAGCAGAGTGGTAACCATTTAATGGCAGCATCTGCTAATAGCGATTTTTATTGTCCTTAGTGTGGTATTTGTTTATTTGAGTACAGGTGTTGATAGATGCAGCCATGTCAGATGACTCTCTGAGAAGGGAGCACAAGGGTTAGGCTAGTGCCCCTCTATTACTTATTCACCCTGGACTAGAGGTCGACCGATTAATCGGAATGACGATTTCAAATTTTCATAACAATCTGTATCATTTTATTTTATTTTTAAATACACCATTATTTCATTTTTATTTAACTAAGCAAGTCAGTTAAGAACACATTCTTATTTTCAATGACGGCCAAGGAACGGTGTGTTAACTGCCTCGTTCAGGGGCAGAACGACAGATTTTCACCTTGTCAGCTCGGGGATCCAATCTTGCAATCTTACAGTTAACTAGTCCAACACAATAACGACCGTTGCACTCCACAAGGAGACTGACTGCCTGTTATGCGAATGCAGTAAACCAAGGCAAGTTGCTAGCTAGCATTAAACTTCTCTTATAAAAAAAACAAGCAATCATAAATCACTAGTTAACTACACATAGTTGATGATATTACTAGATATTATCTAGCATGTCCTGCGTTGCGTATAATCTGCCTGAGCATACACAAGTATCTAAGTATCTGACTGAGCGGTGGTAGGCAGAAGCAGGCGCGTAAACATTCATTCAAACAGCACTTTCGTGTGTTTTGCAAGCAGCTCTTCGTTGTGCGTCAAGCATTGCGCTGTTTATGACTTCAAGCCTATCAACTCCCGAGATGAGGCTGCTGTAACCGAAGTGAAATTGCTGGCTAGTTAGCGCGCACTAATAGCGTTTCAAACGTCACTCGCTCTGAGCCTTCTAGTAGTTGTTTCCCTTGCTCATGGGTAACGCTGCTTCGAGGATGGCTGTTGCCGTTGTGTTCCTGGTTCGAGCCCAGGTAGGAGCGAGGAGAGGGACAGAAGCTATACTGTTACACTGGCAATACTAAAGTGCCTATAAGAACATCTAATATTAATGAAATACAAATGGTAGAGGGAAATAGTCCTATAATAACTACAACCTAAAACTTCATACCTGGGAACACCTGGGGTGGCAGGGTAGCCTAGTGGTTAGAGCGTTGAATCCCCGAGCTGACAAGGTACAAATAAAATATTGAAGACTCATGTTAAAAGGAACCACCAGCTTTCATATGTTCTCATGTTCTGAGCAAGGAACTTTAGTTAGCTTTCTTACATTGCACATATTGCACTTTTACTTTCTTCTCCAACACTTTGTTTTTGCATTATTTAAACCAAATTGAACATTTCATTATTTATTTGAGGCTAAATTGATTTTATTGATGTATTATATTAAGTTAAAATAAGTGTTCATTCAGTATTGTTGTAATTGTCATTATCACAATTATTTTAAATTGTAATTATTATAATTTTTTTAATATATTTTTTTTTATTTTTAAATAATCGGTATCGGCGTTGAAAAATCATAATCTGTCGACCTCTACCCTGGACAGGAACCTAGGTCATCCAAGTTAGCTTATTGCCATGCTCAAACACACAGAAGCTTTTAATCAGTATTTCAAAATATCCTCCTGGGTGTCAGAAAAGTCTGATATGAACCCTTTGGTTGTCCTTATGTATGTACATAGACACACAGTTGCTGAGTGAGTGAGTGTTTTTATTTTATATTTGACTAGGCAAGTCATTTAAGAACAAATTATTATTTACAATGATTACCTACCAAAAGGCCTCCTGCAGGGACAGGGATTAAAAACAAAAAAAAAATCTAATAAAAATATAGGATAAAACACACATCACGACCAGAGAGACACCACAACACCACATAAAGACAGATCTAAGACAACACAGCATGGCAGCAACACAACATGACAACACAGCAGCAGCACATGGCAGCAGCACAAAACATGGTACAAACATTGGGCACAGACAAAAGCAAAGGGCAAGAGGGTAGAGACAACAATACATCATGCGAAGCAGCCACAACTGTCAGTAAGAGTGTCCATGATTGAGTCTTTGAATGAAGAGATGGAGATAAAACGGTCCAGTTTGAGTGTTTGTTGCAGCTCGTTCCAGTCGCTAGCTGCAGCCTAATTAGAGTCGATGTATAAACATGTCCTAAAATCACACAAAAAAAACAACCACTAGTCAGTTTCAGGGAACAACAAGGAAAGGCGATCACGTCTCCAACATGAACAGAATACCACGGGCAAACGCCATCCCTCCTGACCAGCGACAGTCAATAGCAGCAGGGCACCTGGGAGACGGAGGTCCACATTCAATTAGACTACCTTATGAAATGCCTACTTCAACTTCTGCTATACCACTCATTACAAGATATCTTGCGGTGGTACATTTCACTGACATCCGAACTGACTTTTGCATATTGTGAAACGTCATAATCAATGGAAGAGAAACGCATGAGTCAGAGTCAACGACTTAAGCGGCTGCCAGTCAACCATTAGGCTAGATGACATCAGAGCTCAACGGAATTCACCTAGCACAACAAAAGTGTGGAGGCAGGCAGCCAAGGCGGGACAGAACAAGAGCTGCTCTAATTTCTAGGGTGTATTCCACTGCTGGACTCATTCATTGTTGCTGCTGTAGACAGAGGAGATGTACTACGGCCAGTCCCCCACACAGACAGACAGAGACAGAGAGAGAAACCTCCACAACCAGTCTGTCATTGCACTTCTTTGGCATGTTTCCGTGTCTACACTGACAGAAATAACCATCTTCACCCCCAGAAGAACTTCTGTGATGGTATGACGCTACTTCAAAGAATATTCAGAAAAATGAGTCAAACACTCCACTTCCTCTCAGGTTTCTCTTTCACCCACATGCCATGTATGTTTGCTTCTGTAGCTTGCATTATGCCACAGAGCCATACTTTCTTAAAGTAATCCTGTCTCAAACCAAGAGCTAAAACAGTTCATATAGCCTAAGCACCTCTTAACACAACAACTTGATATCAGCACACTGGCATTTGTAATATTTAGTATATTCTGTAAATGCTTACAATAAATCCTTAGTTATTACTTGATTTTTTAATTACTTTGTCAACTTTTATACTATTAATGACAGTATTAGTTTTACTGGTAATTGTATTATTACTGCAGTGTTGAGGAAGTCCACAAGAAAATGAATGTATTGCACCGTTTATGCTGAATCCTGTGCATATGACGAATACATGTTGATTTGAACTTATGTAACAAAAAGATACCCAAAAACAACATCAAAACAGAAGAAAACATTTCAAACAGCCTAAATGCCATAGTGATCGGCATCAGGACCCAAACCATTCCATGTTAAGATTGGTGGACAGACTTACTAGCTACTTTAGGTAGATCGCTGGCATTTTCTACAAGGAATCTGCCTCCGAAAAAAAGCTTCTCCCAAGTGGGTGACACCTACTCCGTTGCCTGCTGCTTGAATCCACCTGGCGATCTGTTCACTGTCTTCCCTAGCCTGTCTCCCTGTTTGTTATAGGTACCACCGCCACACTCCCCCCTCTCTTCCAGGCTTTCACTCACCTCCAACACACATGCACTTACACACACTGCAGACTTTGGACTGATCAGAATTTTAGATAGGCTAATTAACTTACTCAGAAACACTTCAATTAACTAGGATAGGCCTACTATTGATGTATTTTCTATCATACTTGTATAGCCTACTGGACTCAGAGCTACTCTCTCAAGCTCTTGTTGGGACGAGTGACTCTGAACTTACAACGACTAGCCCCAAGTCCTTATATATTTCTTTCTTCTGCTTTATGCTATTTGCCTCATGACTCCTGCACACTTTGTTGACCATGAACTTGCTTGTTTACCCAACCGTGGGACAGGTTACATGGACTCTTGGCACCCCATCCTATCCATCTCTTGTCGGCTTTATATTCATGTTACCTGATGAAATTGTACAATATGATCTTGTTGCCATCTGATGCACATTCAAATGTCACAAGGCATCAACATTGCAGAGCTCTCGCCGTGCCCTGACTATTCCTGCTGATGATATCTGGAAATGTGCATGTAGACCCTGGCTCATCTACTGTTGCTAGCCCCAATTCTGACTTGTGCACTGATATCTGTTTCACTGATTTCTGCTCTCGTAAAAGCCTGGGTTTTCTGCACGTTAACACTAGAAGCTTATTGCCTAAAATGTATCAATTGAAAGTGTAGGTTCACAGCTCCGATCCAGAGACGTGGTTATTTAGGAGTGTTTTGAACACTGATGTTAACCTTTCTGGTTATAACCTTTTTCAGCAAGACAGATCTTCCAAAGGTGGAGTGGCAAACTTTACCAGGTGTGTCCCTAAACAATTTAATTTTCTGGTTTTAAGCATTAAACTTTCAAATAGCTCCGTTGATTGTTGCTGGGTGTTTTTGGCCAACATCAGCACCGACCTGTACCCTACCTGCCCCTAAGCTCCCTCCTGGCCCTTACACTAAGTCTGAATTTGTCCTGCTAGGTGACCTTAACTGGAACATGCTTAAACCACCTGACCAACTCCTAAAGCAATGGGACTCGCTACAACTTTCAGATTATTACCAATCCCACAAGGTATGACTCCAAACACCCAAATTTGTATTATTATTATTTATTTATTTTTAACTACACAAGTCAGTTAAGAACAAATACTTATTTTCAATAATGCCTAGGAACAGTGGGTTAATTGCTTTGTTCAAGGGCAGAACAGATTTTTACCTTGTCAGCTCAGGGATTCGATCTAGCAACCTTTCTGTTACTGGCCCAACAGTCTAACCACTAGGCTACCTGCCGCCCCAATGGCTACTCTCCTTGGTGTTATCCTCACAAATAATCCTGATAGGTCATTACAGAAAACATCAATGATACCTTAGTGATCACCGTTTTACAGCCTGTGTTCGCAATGGCTGTTCAGCAAAACAACCTGTCCTGATTTGCCATAGAAGCTTGACTAAAAAAAAACTGAGCAAGCCTTCCTTTATGACCTGGCCTCTAAATTTGTATAGAATCCACTTGATTCCCTTTGTCGAAGACGGTTGTACCTTATTTTTTTTAAAAAATATTTTCAGTGGTATTGTTAACAAACACGCCCCATAAAGAAAATGAGAATTAAAAACAGATTCAGACCCTGGTTCGACTGTGCTCAGGCAGAGTTACTCCACCTCAAGAATTCCATGTGGCGAAAGGCTCGGCACAAGCATCTTCAGTCTGACTGGCTCTCGTTCAGGCAAATGAGAAATAAGTGCACTCAGGCCATCCAGAAGGCCAAAGTTATTGCTCCTTAAAGTAACTTCTCCCTCTGTGGGTCTAACCAAGAAGTTCTGGAAAACAGTTAAAGACCTGGAGAATAAAACCTCCTCCTCACAGCTGCCCATGTCCCTTAATGTTGATGATGTGGTGGTAACAAAACAATTTGGAAGGTTGTTGAGGGCGGTCACATGTGTTGCAAAGCAGAGGATCACAGGTTCAAGCCCCGTATGGGCCTGACAACTCATACTAAATTGTTCCGTTGCTCTGTGATTCGCTACATAGTTTAGTCTGAGACTGCCATCACTGAAGTCATTTGTGGTGACCAGGGCCTCATACAAAACAAAGCCATCATCGGTTGGATCAATCAGAGTATCAAAGCCAATGACACATTTTTAAACAGCTGCTTTACCCGTGTTCTGGCTCAACCCATCGGTTTCAGGACCAATCAGACAGCCCAGAATGTGTTCAAATTCGGTAAAGTGTCAGAGAGGTACTCAGTTCCTTCTCAGCAATGGGTCTGGATCTAAGGTCCGTGGGCGTGGCGCAGCATTTGGCCGGAGCAAAGTGTCTGGGTAGTCAGGCAAGGGCAGTCGGACAGTGGAGGAAGCTAAGCTGTTAGCATCACACTGACCCCGTTACACGTCCCCTCTCATATGGGCATAACTCTAAATGCTTTGTTGTGCATTTGTGTAGGCATGTTTGAGTGTGCACCTGTGTGTGAGATTACTTCCTAAGAGCTGTCAACAGGGGAATGTGGGAGGTCATTTCTGGCAGGAAAATTGAGGTCAGCAGCAAATGACTAACGTTAATTACAGCAGACATCTGTCAAGTGCTATTTGAGCGCAAAGTCCCTCATCTGAAACTACATGTGTTTGTTGAGTGGTCATCTAGTATGCTCCCATTTGACTATGGAAATGCTCCATGTATGAGGTGCAAGGCAATGCATAGCTAGAAAAAGTGTGTGTGTGTGTGTGTGTGTAATATTCTTCTGAGTGAGTCTTTGAATTGGGAAAAACCTACTTAACAAGCTGCTTTCATGGGTGCTTGTTTTGTGTCTTTATATGAAGGCTGATCTCACACACTGCTGATGTGGGAGACAGAGACAGGACCAGCCTGTTAAAGAGGGCTGTGGGTTAGAGTGCACAACACAAACAGGCAAATGGGAAAACAATCAAATGCAGTGAGAAAGAGGAAGCACTAAAGTGAAATGATGAGTTGCCTAGTTCTGCAATAAGCTGTGAGTCAACACAATGTTATAGTCATGAAATTCTATTGAATGCCTATTTCTTGCTGATAGATCATTTTTGTTTAAAAAACAGACTAGGCTAGTGAGAAAATAGGACATGATGACAGACCCCACAGGGCCAGGTACACACCTGTTGTTTATACATCATACACACATCCTATCCAACAGTCTCCTCAGAGCCAACACTAAACTGGGTTAGTGAGTGATAGGGACAGTCAGTGCATTATAAATTAACAAAACTGGTGCAGCTCAGGTATAGAGTACATATTTTCATTCATTAGCCTCACAGGGGGAAAGTATTAGGCCCAAGGCGATTGATTATGTGCAACACAAAAGTATAGAATGTTGCCTAGTGATAGACTGCCATGATATAGGTGGTGCATAGTGGTCCTGTCCACTGCCGATTTCGGGTGTGGCATGGAACTTATAAATAGACCAGTGGGAGACCAGCCTACACCTAGGTTTCCCTTTGAAACAAGGGCAGAACACCAGTTAGCCAACATGTACTCTTAAGAAGTCTACCATTACTCATTAGGTCCAAGGATCTTCTGTTGTTATTTTCAGAGGTAGACTGGCTCTAGCAGCCAAAACTCCATCTAAACGTGAATCGATTCTAAAATCACAAAGCCCTTTACTTTTAATGTTACACCAATATCATTTCACTATGCAAAACATACAATTACTATACAATGTTTTAGCAGGCTTTATCACAGTGGCACATGACAGTATTTTCAGTGACAACACGTTTCTGGCAGCCATCTTCCGTCACACACAGGTGTTCATAGCATGCTAGATAGCTAATTAGCATCTGTCTCGCATAAACATGCGCTGTAACATGGAGATATGGCGTTGTGAGAACAGTAACCTAACCCCTATTAAAAGGTGTATATCAATTTATGCTTTCGTTTTAGAAAATTATTTCCCGCTGATATGAAAGAAAAGGTCCGTGCGCTTCCAAAACCGTACCGCAAGCGATGCACGTTACGCCTCGATCACACCTACAGTGTTTGCGCAAAATGGTTTGCAGCATCTGGATGCTGTGCAACAAAAAGTTTAACATTCACCTTCTGCTAACATTTTTGTCAAGCTGTCTATGCGTACAGTTGGACGCATACCTTTCAGCAAACGCAGTGTTCCATTGGAAATTAATGTACTCTGGTGTACCAAAATGCATGACACTGTCAGTGATGATCAAGGCGTTAATGTTCAGACTGAGCGTTGGGGATATTAACCTCCAATGACTTGTGTAATGTAATGGAACGGAGTCATTCAAGGGCTAAACACCAGTGTGACATCACACAAAATACATTTTCTCAGTCTACACTACACCCACCTATTATCTCTGTACTCACCCACTATAAACAAGTTCTTTGGACCCCACAAAACGATACAGCATATTTACGCAGGATACATTGCCTAAACCAGTAATATTTTTGTTTTTTTACAGGCAAAGAGTATAAAATTCATAAGGGTATAGAAATTATACACAACAGCAGATCCTATGCAAACACCACTGGGAAACCAATGCTGTTGGCCTCTTTGTGGCACCCCAACTTGCCAAGTGCAGCATCATATTTAAGTGGATTTAAAGGGGGACAAGCAGCCTAATATTCAACTAAATGTTTTTCATATACCTAAAATTCTAGACTACACTTCATACAGATTATGCCCAACATAGCCATGCCAGACTGAAACAAGCAGCTACTGTAGCTAGTTGTGTTCTGTTGTGTAATGTCATCATGTCACCCAGAGAGTTATAAATTACATACATCTCAAATGTAAAACAATTCAATGTGTACTGGGAACAGTCTACAATACACAAATAATTAAGTTAACAATCTAATCTACTGATCAGTCGACTGAAGTAGCCTGATTTAATTTCCGTGTTCGGCCCTGCTGACAACCATGACACTATTGCAGGAGCAAGTTGCCCCCAAAACGCTAGATAGCAAAGTTATTTGGTCCATATTTATTGCATTTAGTTTTATTTCCTTACATAAATAGATACTACTACGCAATATTTCTGGTCCTAGACCAGTGCCCCAGGCAACTTTTCACGATTTCCTTTGAAACATTTGTCATCCGCTCCTGGCTTGCCACGCAAACGTCGCATCTAACGTCAATATTTGGGTTCCTCCTTTCGTTTTGTTTTGTTTGCTTACGCCAGCCGCGTAATGAGTATGTGACCATCACCAGTTTAGGAGCACGGATCATCTCACAACTTTACCTAGCTAGCGAAATTTCTTACTAAAAGCTGACTCCAGGGAGCTTTGGCAAATTGAGTTGAGTGAGCACCACCAACCTGCCAACGAAATTTTCCAAGACCGAGCTTTTTCCAGCACTCTGCCCACCGACCACAGCAATTTGCGGTAGGTCCAAGTTACAACTCTGGCCGATGGAACTGAAAGCGTCCTGAAGTTTGTTGATAAGGGGGATCAAATCTTCCATCCCCCGGTTCCCCATGGTTTCGTTGGATCGGCTCCCCACCCGAACTAACGTTAGCCTACTACGTTAACGTTACTAGTTAGCAAGGTGCTCGGGTTACTCCGAAGTGTTGAATTCCACCTTTCAAGCCGCCCTGTCTTCACTCTGTCAAAGGAAAATATGCTGCTTACAAATTGTGTAACTTCAAATTTAGTTAGGATTACAGTAACGTGTTCTTATAAACACGAAAAATACTCAAAGTCAACGAAACGGATAGAAAACTCACAAACAAAACTTCCACCATCCGGTCAGGCAAGTCGACATCCGACGAACTGTGATAAAGGGCTACCGCCTCCCGTCACCAATAATTGGTCAATCTCACTGTTCGTCTCCTAATCACTCTCCTTTCATTGGCTAGTTGTTTTCAACGTCAAAGGGGTGTGTTCAATTCTGACATTGCTTCAATGGGCAACTATCACTTGATGATACAATTATTACATGACAAGACATGCAAGGATAGCTTCTACGAGTTTGCTGTCAATTATATTGTAATGAAGACATATTTTTACAACTCAATGCAAATATTAGATTACTGTAGTTCCGGTATGTCACGTAGCTTGTTGACGTCGTCTGTGTGCAACAACATGGCTGCGCCCATAACCAGAGGAGCTGCAACGAGCAGCCTTGAAACAGGCATGGTTGTCAAGAAAGCCGTTTCCATCGTTGCACCTCTTGCCTCTCCGAATAATCGCCGAATGTCCAGTGACCAAAGCGAGGGCTTGTGATCTCAAACTCCCTCACTGTACGGTCAGCACCCCATGTTTATGCCTGCTGGTACACAAGGCACGATGAAGGGAATCACTGTGGACCAACTCTGATGATCTGGGATGTCAGATTTGTCTTGGCAACACATACCACTTGGGTATGAGACCGGTAAGGGGTAGCACAATAATGTAAGAAAGGAGCCTAACGTTACTCGTTATAGTCCAAGGACCTTACATGTTCTGTTTAAAGGCAATCAGAATTTGCTACATCCATTTTAGGATTTATACATTAATGATATGTACCCATTGATTCTTGAAGAACATCATTTATAAATGCCTCATGAGCTTAGTTCAACTGTCATACCTCCAAAATATATACAATATAACTTTGTTTTACTCCAATCTTTGTAAACAAAGTTAATGTAAACAGACACAGTATAGCCTCAAAACATGGTCAAAGCTATAATTGTGATATCATGGATGGTCAGTCCTTGCATCCATAGCTCTGTCTATGAATGTGAGAATGGTTACATATCTCCAGCCCCGTCCCGCAGCGTTTTACTGAAACAGTGGTGGAGAGGCTTTTTTGTTATTGTTTCAACTGCTGATTTGTACTTTAAAGGCACATTTGCCCAGGAAGACAAAACAGCCAAATACTCCATCTAAACGTTAATTGATTCTCACTTGCTGTACGGTACTAGAAACATAAATCCCTCTACTTTCATATCACATCAAAATAATTGAGCAAATGCACACTTACTGTAGACTTGTTTAACTGGTTTAACACAGTTGCGGCCAACAGTGTTTTTCAGTGACAAAAAGCTGTGTATAACCCTATAAAGCTGTGTATAACCCTATAAAT
>NW_027037533.1:0-20259 GCF_034236695.1 Oncorhynchus nerka
TTTGTCAAAGTGGAAGAAAAAATAGAACATTAGTAAAACATTTATGAAATATAAAACAGTAATATATCTTGATTAGATAAGTCTTCAACCCCTGAGTCGATGCATGTTAGAATCACCTCCGGCAGCAATTACAGCTGTGAGTCTTTCTGGGTGAGTCTGTAAGAGCTTTGCAAATCTAGATTGTACAATATTTGCACATTATTCTTTTAAAATGATTCAAGCTCTGTCAAGTTGATCATTGCTAGACAGACATTTTCAAGTCTTGCCATAGATTTTCAAGCCAATTTAAGTTAAAACTGTAACCAGGCCACTCAAGAACATTCACTGTCTTCATGTAGAAGTGTAGATTTGTGTAAACTCCAGTGTAGATTTGACCTTATGTTTTAGGTTATTGTCCTGCTGAAAGGGGAATTTATCAGCCAGTGTCTGTTGGAAAGCAGACTGGACCAGGTTTTCCTCTAGGATTTTGCCTATGCTTAGCTCAATTTAGTTTATTTTTATCGGTAAAAAACTCCTAAACTTGCGATGACCAGCTGCTCCTGTATGATGCAATACAGTGTTTGAGAAGAAATATGAAGGCAGGACTCTGTGTTGGTTTTAAACATAACGTTTTTACTTTGGTGCCTTGTACAACAGGATGCATGTATTGGAATAGTTTTTATTTACCAACACAGGCTTCCTTCTTCCATTCTGTCCAAAACAGGTTAGTATTGGAGTAACTAATGTTGATCCATCCTCTAGTTTCTCCTATCTGTATTAAAAACTAACTATTAAAAGGGTGAAATCCTGAGTGGTTTCCTTCTTCTCCAGCAAATGAGTGTAAGTAATAACTTCACCATGTTCAAAGGGATATTCAATGTCTTCTTTTTTAGCCAAAAATTATCCTATAAGTACCCTTCTTTGAAGCATTAGAAAGCCTCCAAATTCTTTATGGTTGAATGTGTTTGGGAATTCACTTCTCAGCTGAGGGACCTTACAGATGAATTGTGGGATACTGAGATGGAGTCATAAAAAATATTGTGCACACAGAGTGAGTCCATGCAACTTACGTGTCTTGTTAAGCACATTTTACCCATGAAAGTATTTGAGCACCCATAACAAAGTGGGTTGAATACTTACCAATTCAAGACATTTGCACTTTTAATTCCATTTGTAAAAATGTTAAACATTGTTCAACCTTCAGATTATGTGGTATTGTGTGTAGGCCAGTGACACAAAATATCATTCTAATCAATTAAATTAGGCTGTACAAAGGGTGTGAATACTTTGACGGCTGTAGGTGGGGTGGAGGAGGGCGTGGGACAGGAAGACCAGAGACCCAGGTGACTGACCCTGGTCCAGCTGGACTCCCATAGGGACATCAGTGCCTCTTGCCCAGGGCCCAATCTCAGACCCAGGAGGTGCAGGGCCCTAACCCAGAACGCCTCTACCCAGACACAGGTGGGATCATGGCTCCCTCTTGGGGAGTAGTGTACTGAGAAACCAGCTCCAAGCCACAACCTGACCCTTCTTCCTGGGGTCACACCAGACACACTGAACACCCACTATAACAGGCCATGAGAGAGGAGGGAAGGGAAGCGAGCGAGAGAGAGAAGAAAGGGAGGGAGAAAGGGAGCGAGATGGAGAGACCAAAGGAAAGGAAAGAGGAAAAAGAGGGTATTTTGCACCATTTGTCAATTCCTCAGAGATCCTAACAGGTCAGGCAGCCATATTTAGATGTGAACCACAATTACCATAACAATCTGGAGGAGAGATAATATAAAACATGTTGTCCCGACAGCTAGTCAGAAAGAGGACGATTTTCCTACATAGGGAATAGGGTGACATTTGGGACGTAACCAGGGACTGTGTGTGTGTGAACGGTGCAGTTCCCCTAGCTGCATATCTGTCGTGCTTGCAGCCCGCTTTGCAATCCAGAGCATTGACCCCATTGGTCTCTAAGCCCACTGATCTGAAAGCAGGCTTTAGACAAGCCAGCAGCCTGCAATGCATCTCAACGCACTGGAGTGGTTTCTACAACGCTAGACAGAGCAAGGCACACATTACGTGTAGTATACATGGACCGCCATACAATACTAATGGATACAAAGCCTCAAGAAAAACACACACAGAGAAACACTATCTACTCTGGATCAGCGCTACATCCTCTCGTGGTGTCTGTTTGATGGTGGCGGGGACACTAAACACAATGTATGGGCAGCGGACTCGATCTGCTCTCTGGGCGCGGACAGAGCAGAAGGGATTAAGGGATTTGTGGATCGTCCCAGGCAACCTGCCGAGGCGTACACAGTGCAGATGTGATTTTGAAGCACTTCCCCCCTCTACTCTCTCCCCAGAGATGGACCAACACTGGAGCATCCATCTCCCCAGACCCAGACTGAGATCTCAACAACAAGACCACGGTCAAGCAGAGACATTAACAAATCAATTCAATATGCAAAACACAGTGACCGAGTCAAACGAGTAGCCACACCAGCTGAACCACCACCAACACTGCAGACCAACAGCTGGACCACGACTGCCACCAGATCAGTACCGCTTCCAGAACTACCACTCTCCTGAGCCGAATGCCTTCGTATTGATATCAATGTGGAAACATCGCCAATGACCAAATACCAAATGTATTTTCCATTCTCTAGGAAGAACAATTAACCCTAATACACCTGGTGAAGTATGATATTTGTCTTCATTTATTTGGTCAGGTAGGGTGTGACATAAGGTTTTATTGGTAGTTTTTGTCTTGGGATTTATTGAGGTGTCTAGCACCAATTCTATGTGCTGAGGCGGTTTCTCAATCAGAGTCAGGTGATTATCGTTGTCTCAGTTAAGACCATATTTAAACAATATATTCAGATATTTATTGGGTGATTGTTCCTGTCTCTGTGTTAGTTGTCCACCAGATAGGCTGTATAGGTTTTCACATTCCGTTTGTTGTTTTTGTATTGTTCGTGTTTTTTCTTCATTAAAGATGTATCGAACTAACCACGCTGCATTTTGGTCCGACTCTCCTTCGACGGAAGAAAACCGTAACAAGCCCACAGTCCAGATCTGCTGTCGCCCACTGAAACACATTCTGACACTAATTGGTTTCAATACAAATCTACAGCCTGTAGATATGAGAACTTCTTAGGTCAAGGAAAACATCTAAAAGAGGAAACCACTTCCCATTGGCCTTTGAAGAATGTAACATGGCATGGGCACTACTACCACCACAACACATGTAAGCACACAACCTCAGGGTCAAAAATAGAACAAGGCCTATATCAACAAACACCAAGGTCCAGTGGGCTTGAAACTCAGCCATCCAACAGACAGTCAGCAGACGCAAAGCTAACTGCTAAGTAGCTAGTTCTACTTTGTTGGGGTAAGGTGAAGTTGCCTCGAGGTGCTGGTCTTGGGTCAGTTTTGTATTTCCCAATTAATGGTTAAGGTTAGGATTCGGGAAGATGATCCTAGATCTGTACTTACAGCACTAATGTGGAGGGCATAGGTCTGCTGGGAACCTGCTTCTCAACTGGTGGATCAGAAGCCACTTGTGGCCGATTGCTTCTGGGTCACAGCAGGTTGTTGCTCACAATACCAGTATCTACCATACTGCATAACATGAATCAGACAACACAATCTACACAGAGAGCGGATTCATAGACAACCTTGGCCTTTCTCCATTTCCCTACACCCACATTAACATCTACTAAAATATGCGTATGCAACCAATAACATTTGACTTGATGGCAGGGGCTACCACTGAAAAGCACTTCAAATACAAGACAGACCCAAATTACTCCCAGATCTTCTCACCAATCTAGCTTGAGCTTCACGGTGACTTTGAGAGGGGAAATAAATATACTGAACAAAAATATAAATGCAACAATTAAAGATTTTACTGAATGATCAGTCAAATTTTAAAAAATCATTAGACCCTAATATATGGATTCCAACATTTGGAGTAGAAGTTGCATATGGAGACAAGGCTAACCAATCAGAACGGTTTCTCCCCAGAAGGGCTTTGTGGGCAAATGCCCCCTGACCCCTTCAGGCTTGATCCCACAGGTGAGAGCGGATGTGGAGGTCCTGGGCAGAGCGTGGATTACATTGAATGCGGTTGTGAGGACATACTGCCAAATTCTCTAAAAATGACATTGGAGGCAGCTTATGGTAGAGAAAATGAACATTCAATTCTAGAGCAACAGCTCTGGTGGACATTCCTGCAGTCAGCATGTCAATTTGCAGCTCCTTAAAACTTGAGACATCTGTGGCATTGTGTTGTGACAAAAGTGGCCTTTATTATCCCAGCACAAGGTTCACCTGTGTAATGACCTTGGAAGGGAAAGGAAAAGGAAAATGGTCACTAATAGGGATGTAAACCAATTTGTGCATATGGAACATTTGTGGGATTATTTTTATTTCAGCTCATGAAACATGGAACCAACACTTTACATGTAGCGTTTATATTTTTGTTCAGTGTACAAACTTATGTTATGTTTTCCTTCATCAGTTAACATTAAGTGGTGACATGAGAATCAAGACCCAGAAAGGATCAAAAACGCACAACACAGACTTCACGCCAAGTTCAGCAGAGTCAATGTGGTGGAAAACTCCAACAACAACTGAAAAGATTAACTATAAACAGTGGAGTCACAGATGAACTGGAACAGATCGCAGAGCTCGCTTCACCCTTTGACCCTACCGAGAGCACCAAAAAACAGAGAGGGACGGATGTGACCTTAACACAGGTGCACACAGTGAGTCAGAGCCAACAGGGGAGCATAATCCCTGTAACACTGTGGAGTGGAGCGGGAGGCTAGGATTGGCCAGCAGGGCCATGGAGGGGTTAGTGCCAATAATGCTGAGGGAGCAAGGAAGATGGAGAGAGAGGAGGGAGAGAGAGACTGGAATAAATGTTCAATTATGCCATTTATATTTCATGGGGCAAGATACCTTAAAAAAAGAGAGAGCGAGCAAAGGATAGAATATGGAGAGATATCTAAAGAAATACCTAAAAGAGAGAAAGCAATATAGAAAGAGACGGTAAGCTGGCCACACAACTCTGTCCTTGAGGGGTGGAAGTGTGTTAGTCAGAGAGAATGCATGTGGTGAGTAGTTGGGTGGACACCAGGGCCTCTCTGGTCAGTAGAGAGAAGCATTAAGACAGGTCATAGACATCAATAAAACACAGACATTTAAAACTGTGCATCAACACAAGGCATTAACAACATGTCTTTCAGCAACCACAAAAACAAGAGTCATTCAATCAATCCCCTAGAATATGGTGAAACAGAGCCTTAACAAGAGGACCTCAAAGACAATCATCATTAGCCAAGTCACTTTTGCTCATATGATGTATTCTATACTATGTAGCTAGCATGTCACATAATGCCTAGGATCCTTGGTTTGCTGAAAATCCATTGGGTGGCCTCTGGAAGCACTTGATTAGCGGCCATCTGAATGAGGATGAACACATAAACACTGGATACCAAGTCAACACGTTTAACCAGTTCAGGGCAGTAACTGAAGAGAGGAAGTGGGAAAAGTTGTGTTTGTCTGCCGAGGCTGAATGCTCTAAAACAAATACATCACTGTTCACCGTCTAGGGTTAAATATGCTCTATTTGAGCTAATAAATTATCCAAGAGAGATTCTTGAAGGAAAACACTGAAGTATAACTACACTGAAAATCCTGATTTAATGTCCTACTTGATCAGATTCATAATCACAACCTGATTTTCAACTAAAACATAGGCCCACCTTCTCTGGTTTATTGTTTATGTGCGTAGTGAAGCTTCAGAAATGTCTTTACATAAACAATTTGGTTAAACAGTAATAGAGGCGCTGTCAAAAAGTTTAAACTTCAACAACGCTTAATCTTGTTCAACCAAACCCAATCAGATTTGATCTAGGCTATCACTATCCCACAACGGGTCAAGTGTGATGGGCCAAGAGGCAGTGTGAATCAATCAACCCAAATCAGAGTAAATCTGTGTCCGTATGTTTGTGTAGCACATGCCTGTGTGTATGATGCACATGGCACTCCCTCCCTGCTCTTTCTGGGAACACGAGGTCACATCTGTTTGCTCGGTCAGGAGGTTTGTCATCACAGGCCAACCTGTTTTTGTCTGTCAACAACGACATGAGGGTGTGGACCTGCCGACCTACACCGATCTTGGGACAGATTTGGATTTCCCCCCACTATTGGTTAAGGTTAGGATTGGGGAGGAAACCAGGTTTTATGAGCACTGTCCTCAGTACAGTACAGTAAGAGCAAAGATGGAGGCCATGTGTGTCCATGCTGGGCTTCAGAGGCTGCAGTTCTACGGGGGTGAGAGGAGAAGGCAGGGCGACTGGCAGCCGGCCAAGCCAACATTCAAAACACACAACTGTATAGAGCGAGAGAGGGAGGAAGAGAGCGGGGAGGGAGGGGCTCGGCTAAGCCCTTTATTGCAGGCTGCAATTCACTGCCTTGTAAACACTGGAGGGGAAAACTGTCCAGTAATTACACTGCTGCCTTCTCTAGGTAGGTAAAACCAGGCAGGCAGTTTAACTGAAACACACACGCACAAACACGCATGCACACACATGGCAGTGGTACCTAACGAGCATTAATAAGCCATGACATTATCAAATTTTGTAAAATGGTGTTGATTTCCCCTTTAAGCTGGAGATACTTAAGCAAAGCACAGGAAGACCACAAAGACTTGTGGGCTGGTTCACCCTATGACAGCAATGAGTCACAACAGCGGCAGGTAGAGCATTAGAATGACGGCATCTGACCTTTAAACCAAAAGGCTATCTGTCAGAAGCACCTCTGTAGACAGCGTGGCCCACCTGGGTGCCTCACATGGCAATCTGATCCCTTCACTGAGCATCTCTGGTAGATACAATGGCTGCATCTCAGATGGCATCCTATCCCCTATATAGTCACGAGTCCTGGACCCTGGTCAAAAGTAGTGCCCTATATATAGTCACGAGTCCCTGGACCCTGGTCAAAAGTAGTGCCCTATAGGTCATGAGCCCTGGTCAAAAGTAGTGCATTATGTAGTCACGGTCCTGGACCCTGGTCAAAAGTAGTGCCCTATATATAGTCACGAGTCTGGACCCTGGTCAAAAGTAGTGCCCTATATAGGTCATGAGCCCTGGTCAAAAGTAGTGCATTATGTAGTCACGAGTCCTGGACCCTGGTCAAAAGTAGTGCCCTATATAAAAGGGACAGAGTGCCATTTGGGATCAACAATGCTTAATGCAAATCTGCCTGCTGCACAAAGGGTATTACTGGGCCATAATCTTGATTCAGAGTAAGTTAAAGTAGCTGTCCAGTGTTCCATGTCGATCAAAAATTACAATTATGTTAAAAACAGCTTTTTTGTTAGTTGTTTTTACACAGCATTACAAATACTAGTATCTGTAAAGCCACTCACCTTCTCCAGTTGTTGTCCGGCGGAGGGGACAGGTACACGGTTCCGTGCGGGAGCTCTCCATGTGGGGCTCAGTTAAAGAAATGACAATAATGGAACACAACTCTGCCATAACAAAACATTACATTTCATGCATTTCTAAATAACAGTGGACCTACATTTCCTAACAGTAAAACTACTTAACTATTCTATTACTACATTCTAGTCTAATTCCTCATTTGTTTCAAATGGAGTATGAAGTGCATATTCTACCTAGATAAAGATTTCTCTATACGCACACGTGATATGGGACTGAATAAACGCATGCAGGAAATAGTGGTGCGAGGTTCTGTGAACATATGGCTGCCCCTGGACTAGGCCCAACCCCGGAGCAGAGTTCCTGACATTGTCTAGAGAGCAGTAGGGAGTGAAGTGCAATGTAGAGTCAGACTATGAAGACGGCTTTAGACCTTCAGTTAGACTCATCTCACTCTCATGAAAGTAAGGTAAGAGGTCTCTGTGCTTTTCATTGAAAGGACAGGCGGAACTCACTCAAAGCAAAAATAGTACTTGATTCTATCAAGTTCTAGCTAGTTTAAAAAACACGTTTCAGGCAAAAAGCTATCATTAGATGGTTCAAGTGCGAGAGACGACGATGCCAGACAAATTAGTGCATATACAAATATGTTCCTCTAGCAGCCAAACTCTGGGCTTTTCAAGAAGAAAGACTATCATTAAAAAAGCCTACCAGTAAGCAGAAATTATGCACCATTAGCACACACTGATTTTCTATATGTATTTGAAAATCAAACAGAAACTTGGTTAAATAAATATGTTGGCGCCTCCCATCTCTAATAGGGACTTAGACTACTCTCATTACCAGCCATCATTTGTAAAGGGTCTTGTTAAATAAATATGTTGGAGCGCCTCCCATCTCTAATAGGGACTTAGACTACTCATTACCAGCCATCATTTGTAAGGGTCTTGTTAAATAAATATGTTGGAGCGCCTCCATCCTAATTTCAACTGGCCTGGGCCCTAGGACCATGTCCCAGGACTACCTGACATGATGACTCTTGCTGTCCCCCAGTCCACCTGGCCATGCTGCTGCTCAGTTTCAACTGTTCTGCCTTACTATTATTCGACCATGCTGGTCATTTATGAACATTTGAACATCTTGGCCATGTTCTGTTATAATCTCCACCCGGCACAGCCAGAAGGAGGACTGGCCACCCCACATATGCGCTCTCTAATTCTCTCTTTCTTTCTCTCGGAGGACCTGAGCCCTAGGACCGTGCCCCAGGACTACCTGACATGATGACTCCTTGCTGTCCCCAGTCCACCTGACTGTGCTGCTGCTCCAGTTTCAACTGTTCTGCCTTATTATTATTCGACCATGCTGGTCATTTATGAACATTTGAACATCTTGGCCATGTTCTGTTATAATCTCACCCGGCACAGCCAGAAGAGGACTGGCCACCCCACATAGCCTAGATTCCTCTCTAGGTTTCTTCCTAGGTTTTGGCCTTTCTAGGGAGTTTTTCCTAGCCACCGTGCTTTACACCTGCATTGCTTGCTGTTTGGGGTTTTTAGGCTGAGTTTCTGTACAGCACTTTGAGATATCAGCTGATGTACGAAGGGGCTATATAAATAAATTGGATTTGATTTCGATTTGATTTGATAATAGGGACTTAGACTACTCTCATTACCAGCCATCATTTGTAAAGGGGTCTGGTTAAATGAAGTCATTTCTACAGAGTGACTGGCTGGCTGGGGCAGATGGAGCCTGGTGCCCTCCTGGCAACCCCTAGCACAGATCTCCTTCAGTGACTCCTGGCTCGCTGCAATCAAACACCACACACACTAAGGGCTAGGCAATATATCACATTCATTTGAATGTAATGTTTCAATCTTGATATTCCAAATGCCTGGAAAACGAATGCTCATTTTGTCATGTGCGGTGCTGCTAGCAGCATTTTAGCCAGACTGTTATACTAGCTGTCTAGTCAGTGTTTCATAAATCAATTATATAAATTGGCACCTCATTTTGAGAAATAAGTTGGGTCACTTTATTTCAACATCTGAACTAAGTAGACAGGCTAGCATGCTGTTCAAACAGTTGGAGAGGACAGAAGGGTGTGTTCATAACAATTCAACTGTTCTACCTTGTTAGACAGCAAATAGACCCAAGTAGGCTAAATTTAAAATATAAAGATTAGTGGTCTACTCACTAGCACATGGGATTGAGTGTGTTTATGAGACTGGTGTTAATTATCTAGAATGCCTGCTACAACAAGTTAGTCATTATTAGTGAATGTGCATTATGCATGGTTGTGGTTATATTTGTAATCTGTCTGTTTCATAGACAGATTTAAAGACAGATCAGTGATTACCAAAAAAAAGCAGGTTAAACTATTTTGATAAAATTGTGGATGTGCAAGGCTTATATTTAGGATTAGTATAATTTCACAAGTCCTGAATTGATGAGTTTATTGCTGACTGTTTGAAATGCAGTGTATTTGAACTTAAATTGTACAACAAAGCTTATTTAGAGATTTACTGTATATTGTGAATTGCCCATAAATCCATGAAAACAAAAATATCCCATCCCAACAGGTTATTTCAGTCCAGTCTGCATTAAGGCAATCAGAATTGTACTCTAGATTAGGGGTACTCAAACTTTAGGGCCAAGGACCATATTTGTGATAGCAAATTCATCAGGGACCCGATCCAAAATCAGAAAACAACTAGAGTGAGATTGATAAATAAAAGCATACAAGTACTTTTACTTCGGCAGTGCACGGCTGGACGAACCAAGTCTCGGGCCCTGGGAAAGAACATTTTAAAAAGCCTGCCTCTTGGGATAAGAGAACATTTAGCAGTTTTCAAGTTAACTTACATCAATTATACACATTTTTGTCATGGGGCAGAGAGATTGTGTTGTTGCAGCCTGACAAGCTAATATCCTGCAAGTCTACACATTGTGACATTTATGTAAGAAAATAATTAGGGAACACAATCAGTATAGAGTTGAACACTGTATAAATTGGTAGAATGTATTTATTTGACCCTTTATTTAACTAGGCAAGTCAGTTAAGAACAAATTCTAATTTACAATGACAGCCTAGTAACAGTGGTTAACTGCCTTGTTCAGGGCAGAACGACAGATTGTACCTTGTCAGCTCAGGGATTCGTTCTAGCAACCTTTCGGTTACTGACCCAACGCTCAAACCACTAGGCTACCTTCCGCCTCAATACTGCAGTGGATACCATTATCCCTGTGAGCTCCCAGGCCCATGTTGCCAAGGGTTATGAAGATACATTGTATTACATTACACACTCTAAACCTATTCCATATCAATAAAAAAGTTAGTATTATTCATATTAAAAAGTATGTTTTATTATTTGTTTTAAGTATTTTGAAATCTGGCCTCCGGAGGTACTGCAGGGGTCCTCACAATCTCACAATTCTGCAGCGATGCGCCATCCCATCTGGTTTGCACTTAGTGGGGCTATCATCTGTTATTCAACAGGCCAATGACCCAAAACACACCTCCAGGGCTATTTGACTAAGGAGAGTGATTCAGTGCTGTAATCAGATGATCTGGCCTACAATCACCCGACCTCAACCCAATTGAGATGGTTAGGGATGAGTTCGACAGCAGAGTGAAGGAAAAGCAGCCAACAAGTGCATATGTAGGAACTCCTTCAAGACTATTGGAAAAGCATTCCAGGTGACTACCTCAAAGCTGGTTGAGAGAATGCCAAGAAAGTGCAAAGCTGTCATCAAAGCCAAGGGTGGCTATTTTGATTTGTTTAACACTTTTTTGGTTACTACATGATTCCATATGTGTTTCATTATTTTGATGTCTTCACTATTATTCTACAATGTAGAAAACAGTAAAAATAAAGAAAAGCTTAGAATATGTATGTATGTATGTATGTATGTATGTACAGTGGGGCAAAAAAGTATTTAGTCAGCCACCAATTGTGCAAGTTCTCCCACTTAAAAGATGAGGCCTGTAATTTTCATCTTAGGTACACTTCAACTATGACAGACAAAATGAGAAAGAAAAATCCAGAAAATCACATTGTAGTATTTTTAATGAATTTATTTGCAAATTATGGTGGAAAATAAGTATTTGGTCACCTACAAACAAGCAAGATTTCTGGCTCTCACAGACCTGTAACTTCTTCTTTAAGAGGCTCCTCTGTCCTCTACTCGTTACCTGTATTAATGGCCATAGTGGAGTTTGGAGTGTGACTGTTTGAGGTTGTGGACAGGTGTCTTTTATACGGATAACAAGTTCAAACAGGTGCCATTAATACAGGTAACGAGTGGTGTGTGACAATGTGATTTTCTGGAATGTTTTTTCTCATTTTGTCTGTCATAGTTGAAGTGTACCTATGATGAAAATTACAGGCCTCATCTTTTTAAGTGGGAGAACTTGCACAATTGGTGGCTGACTAAATACTTTTTTGCCCCACTGTATGTATGTATGTATGTATGTATATATATATACACACACCTCTGAATTTGAGAATACCTGCTCTAGAGATTAAGGAGTGTGACCCTCACCCTGGACTGAAATGAATGATTCATAATTTAGAGATGACTGCTATGCTCACTGTCTGTGACCAAACAAGAACTAGGACAAATATTATAGTAAATAGAAATCGCCGTTGTGGCTCAGCCGACATTTTAAATCAAAGTTTATTGGTCGCATACACAGATTTCCAGATGTTAATCGCAGGTGCAGCTAAATGCTTGTGTTTCTTGCTCCAACAGTACAGCACCAACAATGTAACACACACAATCCAGACAAATAAAAAAAATTGAAAAATCAGAACGAGGAATGTCAGAGACCGGAATAAAAACGGTTTGGTTCGAGCCCTGAATGCTGATTGGCTGAAAGCCGTGGTATATCAGGCCGTATAACATGAGTATGACAAAACATTTATTTTTTTACTGCTCTAATTAGGTTGGTAACCAGTTTAAAATAGCAATAAGGTACCTTGAGGGTTTGTGATATATGGCCAATATACCATGGCAAAGGGCTGTGTCCTAGCACTCCACGTTGCGTCGTGCGAAAGAAGAGCCATATACCTCTCCCCTCGGACTTATTGCTTAATATATAATGGTGTGTAAAGACAGTATGGACAGTATATGAATAGAAGAAAAAGGTGTGTACAGTGCAATAAGCTAACCTTTACATAATATATAGGTGTAGATAGATATCACTGAGTGGAAAGCTCGCTGCAACGACAGGACATGTGATGATCAGAATATAATAATATGCTGCAAAGCAACTTACAGCAGTGTGTCCATTTTTTTCACATGTGAAGCCTGGAGCAATTGTCACAGACAGACATTTGTCTTGGTCAGCCTAAGGGTAACGCAGTGCAATTTAAAAGGGACTAGCATCCTGCCTATAGCCCTAACCCTGAAAGCTCTGAAAAACAAGAACACGGTGCGATCCTCTTAATAGGCCAGCTGACATGGCTGATTAGAAGACAGGGATTAGCAAAACATGTTCTATGTTGATGTGATCAATAAAGTTACATGACACGCAACGGGGCAACTGGGAGACATTATGACATGCATGTTCCTGGTCCGCAAAGCCAGAAGCAACGGATGGATTACCACTGGGAGATCTAATAACACTCAAAGTGGGCTGCTAATGCAGACCGAGAGAGAGACAAAGAATGAGGGAGAGCGAGAGAGAAGAAAGTAAGGTACAAAGAAAGACAGATGGCAAGGTAGAGAAAAAAGCAAATAGACAGGAAATGGATTGGTAGATGGAGAAAGAGGTAGAGGGAGGAAAAGAGAGCATTCACACTGAAAGCTTTGTCCACCCTCTTCAATACATTTGTCATTTTGCAGATGCTCTTATCCAGAGTGACTTAAGGAGCAATTAGGGTTAAGTGCCTTGCTCAAAAGTGCGTTGACAGATTTTTCAATTATATGGTTTATTTTGCCCCAGTATTTTTAATTAAAAAAGCACCATTAGATATACTGAAAACTTCAGTGTTGTGGTCATCTTCAGATTTTGAATGATCCATAAGTAAACAGAAGGTAGCCTAGCGGTTAAGAGCGTTGGATCGAGCCAACTAGGTGAGGTGCTCTGAGAGTTGCATCACATTAATATATATTTATTCAACCTTTTCTTTTTCCATAAGGAGTTCCTTACTGTTCAGGTCTGTGTGCATCAAGTTATAGTTATGCCGATGTTTCAGTTCTTGCCTTGAAGGCTTGTCCAACTTACATAAACCTGGAGAATTAAAAGAATAGCCGAGAACTTGACTGAACGCGGAAGTTGCTGTTACTAGCAGATCAAGTTCTGGGAAGTTGTCTGTGTTGGTCTTGGAGACAGACGGGGTGTGTGAGAAAGGGAAAGAGGGAGAAGGGGGAAAAGAGAGTGTGTGTGTGAAAAAGCAAAAGAGAAAGGGGAGAGTGTGTCGTGATCTCGCCGGGCTTCAGCAGCAGAGAGAGGGAAGTCTTTGATTTGGATGGATATTGAGTTGCATGTTCCATTCCCATAATTCATCAGGATGACTCCCTGACAGACTGTGGCAAACAGGGTGCTGGTAAGTTATTCAGAGTGAGACGTGAGACACGTACACACATAAAATAAACGCATACACACAAATGATCCCTATGCTCCAGTATGTCTAGAGAGAAAGGGACTAGAGCACACACAGTATGCTCTTCTGGACATCACAGTACTTGGGTGCTTGGCATCACCAGAGAGTTTAATAGATTAGCTAGTAAACTGACCAGACCTGATGACTGACTATAGACCCATACCACCTCATTTACAAGAGCACCAGAAGACCCATACCACCTCATTTACAAGAGCACCAGAAGACCCATACCAACTCATTAACAAGAGCACCAGAAGACCCATACCACCTCATTTACAAGAGCACCAGAAGACCCATACCACCTCATTAACAAGAGCACCAGAAGACCCATACCACCTCATTTACAAGAGCACCAGAAGACCCATACCACCTCATTTACAAGAGCACCAGAAGACCCATACCACCTCATTTACAAGAGCATAGAAAGACCCATACCACTCATTTACAAGAGCACCAGAAGACCCATACCACCTCATTTACAAGAGCACCAGAAGACCCATACCACCTCATTTACAAGAGCACCCGGGCAGCCCATACCTACCTCTTTACAACAGTGCCAAAACTGATACCACCTCATTTACAACAGTGCCAGAAAACTGATACCATCTCATTTATAACAGTGACAATTTAAAATAAAAATAACATATGTCTACACACACAGGAGTTTTAAGAGGAATTTTAAAGCGTCAGCATGCTTCATCGGCTGGAGCCCAGCCGGTGAACCGAAACCAGTGTGCTAGCATATTCCCTTAATAGACCTTCACTTGAAAAACAAGAAAAAGTGCCAATAGTTTTGTTTGTCCCTTTTGAGACACCATAGCCAGTATACACTTACTCAAAATAGTTAGAATTAATCAAAGATAAAAATTAATGAGATTTCTTTAGTTTATGTTTTACAGTCAGGCTAATTTTTTATCTGACTAGGATGTTTGGTGCAGTATTTCTCAAGTGAAAGCATGGCCATTAGGACAAGTAGTGTCGTTGAAAGACAACAGGCACTACATTGAAGAACTTCTACTGTTGACCAATCGCCGACAAGGGGGTAGACTTCGGCTTGCCTCGAGAAAAAAATGTTTGCACCTGAACAGAACTGTTTCGTGTGGGAAACATGGTGACGCCTTCACACAAACGTTTCAACTAAAAGCCTTCTTCAGTTCATTCAGTTAGTAAACCCACATGGGTGAAGGGGTGTTGAAATAAACGAGAGAAATGGGAGGATAGTCGAGTGTATACTGTAGTAGTAGGTTAGTTAAACAACTGTACAGTACAGTCCAACCACTGCTGCTAAAATCTACAGTGCTTCAGGAAAACCCCTGAGTGGAGAGCAAAGAGGGATGAAAAGGGAGGATGTTCCTAGAAGAGTGGCGTAGTGAAATCTCCTCGGCTCTCTTCACCGCCTCTGATCTTGGCAGACCTGACCAGTCCGACTCGAGTGAAAAATTAAGCTCCAACTGTGAGGGGACAT
The DNA here is from genome assembly GCF_034236695.1 of Oncorhynchus nerka. Classification (NCBI taxonomy): domain Eukaryota; kingdom Metazoa; phylum Chordata; class Actinopteri; order Salmoniformes; family Salmonidae; genus Oncorhynchus; species Oncorhynchus nerka. The sequence goes on from NW_027037533.1 coordinate 15,498, forward strand.
CTGGCATGTGGAAGAAAAAAAGATTGCCTGCAGAGTGAAAAACACATTTTGGCTGGAGGATACTCCCTCTGCCCGGCCTCTTCCTCCAGTGTTGAAGATCATATGTTGCAGGGTGCTGCTGACTCAGTATCCAGACCTCAAACACACACACACTGAGCAAACCTCTATTTTACACAAACAAAGGGCCTGTTTGTAAATAATAATAGAGCCAAACCAGGAGAGCCTACTACTGTGTGTGTTAGTCCCTCTCCAGAGATACTGACTCAACACTATAAACGTCACCTACTATAGCGACTAATATCACTGCAAAACTTAAGAGCGCAGTTTTTTCAGAATGGGTGGCAGGGAATAAGTTAGTCTTGAATATTTAAAAAATGTAAAAGCATTGTATTTGGGACAAATCATTCACTAAACATCAACTAAACCTTGCAATGAATAATGTGGAAATTGAGCAAGTGGATGTGACTAGTCCGCTTGGAGTAACCCTGGATTGTAAACAGTCAAAACATGTTGAAACAACAGTAGCTATGATGGGGAGAAGTCTGTCCATAATAAAGTGTTACTCTACCTTCTTAACAGTACTATCAACAAGGCAGGTCCTAGGCCCTAGTGTTGTCACACCTGAACTACTGTTCAGTCGTGTGTTCAGGGTGCCACAAAGGGAGGTTTGGGAAAATTACAATTGTCTCAAAACAGAGTGCACGGCTGGTCCTTAGATACACACGGGGGGCTGTTAATGATATGCATGTCAATCTCTTATGGCTCAGAGTGGGAGCAGAGACTGACTTCATCACTACTTGTTTTTGTAAGAAGTGTTGACATGCTGAATGCACGGAGTTGTCTGTTTAACCTACTAGCACACAGCTCGGACACCCATGCATACATACCCCACAAGACATACCACCAGAGGTCTCTTCACAGTCCCCAAGTCAAGAACAGACTATGGGAGGCGCACAGTACTACATAGAGCCATGACTACATGGAACTCTATTCCACATCAGGTAACGGATGCAAGCAGTAGAATCAGATTTTTAAAAAGCAAAAATACACCTTATGAAACAGCAGGGACAGTGAAGAGACACACATACAGGCACATTGAAATAACTTATTATACATTTTGTATTGTAAATATGTAGTGATATAATAATGTTATATGATAAACTGTTTTATCTTGTGTAATGTAAGTGCCTTAATGTGCTTGGACCCCAGGAAGAGTAGCTGCTACCTTGGCAGCAGCTAATGGGGATCCCTAATAAATACAAATACTGGAGCGGAAGGAATGTGTGTTTGTGCACACTTTATTTTAAGAGTGTGTTGTGCTGCGCGCTAGCCTCACTCTGAATAACTTAGCAACACTCTTTACTATAGGCTAACAGGGAGTTGTCCAGATGAAATATCCTTCAAAACCAAAGACTTCACCCTCTCTCTCTCTCTACTGCAACATGGCGGCATCACACACGCCACAGAGTGACATGCGAAACACTCTCTCTTTCTCTCTCGTCTTCAAACACACTCTACCCCCTCTCACACACTCCTGTCTGTCTCCAAGACAACTTCCCAGAACTCTGATCTGCTAGCAACAGTAACTACTACATTCTCAGTCCAGTTCTCAGCCATTCTTTTAATTCTCCAGTTTATGTAACTTGGACAAGCCTCAAGGCAAGAAACATCTGCATAACAACTTGATTCACAGAAAGGAACTAAAAAGAGAAAATATTAGAGAAGTTGCAGAGTTACGATTGGGGGAGGAAGCTGATCCCTAGATCTAAAGCCTGCTGGTCATTTCAGCCAGTCCACTTTAAGGGCGGAAGGGAGCTCCAAGGGTCAAACAGGAGATGGTCAATGTAGCATTACAACTAGCCAGTAGGTGGCCACAGTGTAGCATTGCAACTAGCCAGTAGGTGTGTATGTCACAGTGTAGCATTGCAACTAGCCAGTAGGTGTGTATGTCACAGTGTAGCATTGCAACTAGCCAGTAGGTGTGTCACAGTGTAGTCCTAGAGTAGGTGTGTATGTCACAGCATTGCAATCTAGCCAGTAGTGTGTATGTCACAGTGTAGCATTGTAACCAGCCAGTAGGTGTGTATGTCACAGTGTAGCATTACAAGTAGCCAGTATGTCCACAGTGTAGCATTGCAACAAGCCAGTAGGGTGTGTACGTCACAGTGTAGCATTGCAACTAGCCAGTAGGTGTGTATGTCACAGTGTGGCATTTAGCCAGTAGGTTGTAGTCACAGTGTAGCATTGCAACTAGCCAGTAGGTGTGTACGCATTAGCATTGCAACTAGCCAGTAGGTGTGCACGTCACAGTGTAGCGTAGCCAGTAGGTGTGCACGTCACAGTGTAGCCTTGCAACTAGCCAGTAGGTGTGTATGTCACAGTGTAGCATTGCAACTAGCCAGTAGGTGTGTATGTCACAGTGTAGCATTGTAAACCAGCCAGTAGGTGTGTATGTCACAGGTAGCATTGCAACTAGCCAGTAGGTGTGTATGTCACAGTGTAGCATTACAAGTAGCCAGTATGTATGTCAGTTATTACAACTAGCCAGTATGTATGTCACAGTGTAGCATTACAACTAGCCAGTAGGTGTATGTCACAGTGTAGCATTGCAACTAGCTAGTAGTAGGTGTGTATACCAGTGTAGCATTGCAACTAGCCACAGGTGTGTATGTCACAGTGTAGCATTGCAACTTAGCCAGTAGGTGTATGTCCACGGTGTAGCATTCTAGCCAGTAGTGTATGCACAGGTAGCATTGCAATCCAGCCAGTAGGTGTGTATGTCACAGTGTAGCATTACAAGTAGCCAGTAGGTATGTCACAGTGTAGCATTACAACTAGCCAGTATGTATGTCACAGTGTAGCATTACAACTAGCCAGTATATGTCTACAGTGTAGCATTAGCACTGCAAGCCAGTAGGTGTGTAGGTGTGTATGCCAGTAGGTGCATATGTCACAGTGTAGCACAATAGCCAGTAGGTGTGCATGTATGTCACAGTAGGGTGTGTACGTCCACAGTGTAGCATTGCAACCAGCCAGTAGGTGTGTATGTCACAGTGTAGCATTACAATCCAGCCAGTGTAGCATTGCGAATTGCAACTAGCCAGTAGGTGTATGTCACAGTGTAGCATTACAACTAGCCAGTATGTATGTCCAGCCAGTAGTGCAACATTACAACTAGCCAGTAGGTGTGTATGTCACAGTGTAGCATTGCAACTAGCCAGTAGGTGTGCATGTCACAGTGTAGCACAACTAGCCAGTAGGTGTGTATGTCACAGTGTAGCATTGCAACTAGCCAGTAGGTGTGTATGTCACAGTGTAGCATTACAACTAGCCAGTAGGTGTGTATTTCACAGTGTCACATTAGCATTACAACTAGCCAGTAGGTGTATGTCACGCATTGCAAACAGCCAGTAGGGTTGTATGTCACAAGCAGCAACCAGTCAGTCAGGTGCAGTGTAGCATTGCAACTAGCCAGTAGGTGTGCATGTCACAGTGTAGCATTACAACTAGCCAGTAGGTGTGTATTTCACCAGTAGGTGTGTATTTCACAGTGTAGCATTGCAACCAGCCAGTAGGTGTGTATGTCACAGTGTAGCATTACAACTAGCCAGTAGGTGTGTATGTCACAGTGTAGCATTACAACCAGCCAGTAGGTCACAGTGTAGCATTACAGCAACCAGTAGGTGTGTATTTCACAGTGTAGCATTGCAACTAGCCAGTAGGTGTGTATGTCACAGTGTAGCAATACAACTAGCCAGTAGGTATGTCACAGTGTAGCATTGCAACTAGCCAGTAGTATGTCACAGTGTAGCATCAGAACCTAGCAGTACCAGTCTGTATGTCACAGTGTAGCATTACAGCTAGCCAGTAGGTGTATATGTCACAGTGTAGCATTGCAACTAGCCAGTATGTATGTCACAGTGTAGCGTTACAACTAGCCAGTATGCATGTCACAGTGTAGCATTACAACTAAATAGTAGGTGTGTATGTCACAGTGTGCATGTCACAGTGTAGCATTACAACTAGCCAGTATGTATGTCACAGTGTAGCATTACAACTAGCCAGTATGTATGTCACAGTGTAGCATTACAAGTAGCCAGTATGTATGTCACAGTGTAGCATTACAACTAGCCAGTATGTATGTCACAGTGTAGCATTACAATAGCCAGTGTGTATGCATGTCCTAGCCAGTAGGTGTGTATGTCACAGTGTAGCACAACTAGCCAGTATGTATGTCACAGTGTAGCATTACAGCCAGCTTCTTCAGTAGGTGTGTATGTCACAGTGTAGCATTACAGCTAGCTAGCCAGGTATGTATGTATGCTCAGTGTAGCAGTTAGCATTACAGAAGTAGCCAGTATGTATGTCACAGTGTAGCATTACAACACCAGCCAGTATGTATGTCACAGTGTAGCATTACAACAGCCAGCCAGTATGTATATGTCACAGTGTAGCAATTACAACTAGCCAGTATGTATGTCACAGTGTAGCATTACAACTAGCCAGTGTGTATGGCATGTCACAGTGTAGCATTACAACTAGCCAGTATGCATGTCACAGTGTAGCATTACAACTAGCCAGTAGGTGTGTATTTCACAGTGTAACATTACAGCTAGCCAGTATGTATGTCACAGTGTAGCATTACACGTCACTAGATTTAGCATGTGTCACAGTGTAGCATTACAACTAGCCAGTATGCATGTCACAGTGTAGCATTACAGCTAGCCAGTATGTATGTCACAGTGTAGCATTGCAACTAGCC
>NW_027037534.1:0-20265 GCF_034236695.1 Oncorhynchus nerka
GTTTGCCGTTTGTCCGCTGCCGCTGCTGCTGCTGCTGCTGCCGCCGTCGCTGGGCTGTCGTCGTTGCCGTTTGCCGTACCACTGCTGCTGCCGCCGCCGTCGCTGGGCTGCTATCGTTCGTTGCCCCCGTTGCCACTGCTACCGCTGCTGCCGCCGTCGCTGGGCTGCTGTCGTTGCCTGCTGCTGCCGCCGTCGCCGCTGTCCGTTGCCGTTGCCCTGCTGCTGCTGCCGCTGCTGCTGAGGCTGCTGTCGTTGCCGTTGCCGCCCGCTGCCGCTGCTGCTGCTGCCGCCGCCGTCGCTGCTGCTGTCGTTCGTTGCCGCCCATGCCGCTGCTGCTGCTGCTGCCGCCGTCGCTGGCTGGCTCGTCGTTGCCGTTGCCGCCCGTGCCGCTGCTGCTGCCGCCGTCGCTGGGCTGCTGTCGTCGTTGCCGCCCTGCCGCTGCTGCTGCCGCCGCCGTCGCTGGGCTGCTGTCGTTGCCGTTGCCGCCGTGCCGCTGCTGCTGCTGCCGCCGTCGCTGGGCTGCTGTCGTTGCCGTTGCCGCCCCGTGCCGCTGCTGCTGCCGCCGTCGCTGGGCTGTCGTTGTCGTTGCCGTTGCCGCCCGTCGCCGCTGCTGCTGCCGCCGCCGTCGCTGGGCTGTGTCGTTGCCGTGCCGCCCATGCCTGCTGCTGCTGCCGCCGCCGTCGCTGGGCTTTGCTGCTCGTTGTTGCCCGTCTGGGCTGCCGTTGCCGCCCCGTACTGCTGCTGCGTTTGCTGCCGTCGCTGGGCTGCTGTCGCTGGGCTGTTGTCGTTGCCGTTGCCGTGCCGCTGCTGCTGCCGCCGCTGCCACCACCGTCGCTGGGCTGCTGTCGTTGCCGTTGCCGTTGCCGCTGCCGCTGCCGCTAGTGCTGCTGCCGTTCAACCACTGCTGGCTGTCGTCTGGGCTGTTGCCGTTGCCGCCCATGCCACTGCTGCTGCCGCCGTCGCTGGGCTGCTGTCGTTGCCGTTGCTGCGTGCCGCTGCTGCTGCTGCTGCCGCCGTCGCTGGGCTGCTCGTCGTTGCCGTTGCCGCCTGCTGCTGCTGCTGCTGCCTGCCGCCTTGCCGCCGCCGTCGCTGGCTGCTGTCGTCGTTGCCTGCTGCCTGCTGCCGCCGCTGCTGTCGTTGCCGTTGCCCGTGCCGCCGCTCGCTGGGCTGGCTGTGTCGTTCGTTGCCGTACCCGCTGCTGCTGCTGCTGCCGCCGCCGTCGCTGGGCTGCTGTCGTTGCCGTTGCCGCCGTACCCTGCTGCTGCTTGCCGCCGTCGCTGTCGTCGTTGCCACCCATGCCGCGCTGCTGCCATTGCCGCCGCCGTCGCTGTCATAAAAATCGTCGTTGCCGCCCTGCTGCTGCTGCTCGCTGGGCTGCTGCTGTTTCGTTGCCTGCTGCTGCCGCCGCCGTCGCTGGGCTGTCTGTCGTTGCCGCCCTGCCGCCGCCGTCGCTGGCTGCTGTCGTTGCCGTTGCCGCCCGTCGCCGCTGCTGCCGCCGCCGTCGCTGGGCTGCTGTGTCGTTTGCAAATCGCCCGTGCCACTGCTGCTGCTGCCGTCCGCCGGCTGCTGTTGCTGCTGTCGTTGCCGTTGCCGCCCGTGCTGCTGCTGCTGCCGCCGCCGTCGCTGGGCTGTTGTCGTTGCCGTTGCCGCCTGCTGCTGCTGCTGCTGCCGCCGTCGCTGGGCTGTCGTCGTTGCGCTGTGCTGCTTGCCGCTCGCTGCTGCTGCTGCTGCTGCTGCTGCCTGCCGCCGTCGCTGGGCTGCTGTCGTTGCCGTTGCCGCCCGCCGCTGCTGCTGCTGCCGCCGCCGTCGCTGGGCTGCTCGCGTTGTGCCGTTGCCCGCCCTGTGCTCGCTGCTGCTGCTGCTGCCGCCGCCGTCGCTGGGCTGCTGTCGTTGCCGTTGCCGCCCGTGCCACCTGCGTCGTTGCCGCTGCCACCTGCTGCTGCTGCTGTCGTTGCCGTTTTACCCGCCGCCTCGCTGCCGCTGCTGTCGTTGCCGTTGCCACCCATGCCGCTGCTGCCGCCCGTCGCTGCTGCTGTCGTTGCTGCTGCTGCTGCTGCTGCCGCCGTCGCTGGGCTGTTGTCGTTGCCGTTGCCGCCCCCGCTGCCGCTGCTGCTGCTGCTGCCGCCGCCGTCGCTGGGCTGCTGTCGTTGCCGTTGCCGCCCGTACCGCTGCTGCTGCTGCTGCTGCTGCTGCCGCCGTCGCTGGGCCGTGCGTTGCCTGTTGCCACTGTTTGCCGCTGCTGCTGCTGCCGCCGCCTCGCTGGGCTGTTGTCGTTGCCGTTTGCCGCCCGCTGCTGCTGCTGCTGCTGCGCTGCTGCTGCTGCCGCCGCCGTCGCTGGGCTGCTGTCGTTGCCGTTTGCCGCCCGTGCCGCTGCGTTGCATCGCTGCTGCTGCGTTGCCGTTGCCGCCCGTACCGTGCTGCGCTCGCTGCCGCCGCCGTCGTTGTCGTTGCCGTTGCCGCCCGTGCTGCTGCTGCTGCTCGCTGGGCTGCTCGCTGCTGCCGTCGCTGCTGCTGCTGTCGCGTTGCCGCCCGCCGCTGCTGCCTGCCCGTGCTGGGCTGTTGTCGTTGCTGCCGCCTGCTGCTGCTGCTGCCGCCGCCGTCGCTGGGCTGCTGTCGTTGCCGTTGCCCGCCTGCTGCTGCTGCTGCTCGCCGTTTGCTCGCCTCGCTCGCTGCTGCCGTCGCTGGGCTGCGTCGTTGCTGCCGCCCGTCGCTGCTGCTGCTGCTGCTGCTGCCGCCGCCGTCGCTGGGCTGTTGTCGTTGCCGTTGCCGCCCGCTGCCACTGCCTGCTGCTGCTGCTGCCTGCTGCCGCCGCCGTCGCTGGGCTGCTGCTGCTCGTTGCCGTTGCCGCCCCGCTGCCGCTGCTGCTGCTGCTGCTGCTGCTGCTGCCCCCGCCGTCGCTGGCCGTTGCTGCTCGTTGCCGTTGCCCACCCGTGCGTTGCCGCTGCTGCTGCTGCTGCTGTGCCTGCTGCTGCTGTGCCGCCGTTGGCTGCTGTCGTTGCCGTTGCCGTTGCCTGCTGCTGCTGCTGCCGCCGCCGTCGCTGGGCTGTTGTCGTTGCCGTTGCCGCCCGTTGCACTGCTGCTGCCTGCCGCCGTCGCTGGGCTGCTGTCGTTGCCTGCCGCTGCTGCTGCTATTGCTGCTGCCGCCGCCGTGCCGCCGTCGCTGGGCTGTTGCCGTTGCCGTTGCTGCCATGCCACCTGCTGCTGCTGCTGCTGCTGCTGCTGCTGCCGCCGTCGCTGGGCTGCTGTCGTTGCCGTTGCCGCCGTGCCTGCTGCTGCTGCTGCTGCCGCTGGGCTGCTGTCGTTGCCGTTGCCGCCCGTCGCTGTGCTGTCGTCGTTGCTGCTGCTGCTGCTGCTGCTCGTCTGCCGTTGCCTGCCGTGCTGCTGCCTGCTGTCGCTCTGTCTGTCGTTGTCGTTGCCGTCCCTGCTGCTGCTGCTGCTGCTGCTGCTGCCGCTGCCGTCGCTGGGCTGCTGTCGTTGCCGTTGCCGCCGCCGCTGCTGCTGCTGCTGCTGCTGCCTGCCGCCGTCGCTGGGCTGCTGTCGTTGCCGTTGCCGCCCTGCTGCTGCTGCTGCTGCTGCTGCCTGCCGCCGTCGCTGGGCTGTTCGTCGTTGCCGTTGCCGCCCGTGCCTGCTGCTGCCTGCTGCTGCTGCTGCTGCTGCCGCCGTCGCTGGGCTGCTGTCGTTGCCGTTGCCGCCGTCGTTGCCGCTGCTGCTGCTGCTGCTGCTGCTGCTGCCGCCGCCGTCGCTGGGCTGCTGTCGTTGCCGTTGCCGCCCGTGCCCTGCTGCTGCTGCTGCTGCCGCCGTCGCTGGGCTGTCGTTGCCGTTGCCGTTGCCGCCTGCTGCTGCTGCTGCTGCGCCGCCGTCGCTTGCGTTGCCGTTGCCGCCCGTGCCCTGCTGCTGCTGCGCCGCCGTCGCTGGGCTGCGTCGTTGCCGGCCGTGCCGCTGGGCTGCTGCGCTGTTGCCTGCTGCTGCTGCTGCTGCCGCCGCCGTCGCTGGGCTGTCGTCGTTGCCGTTGCCGCTGCTGCTGCTGCTGCTGCTGCTGCTGCCGCCGCCGTCGCTGGGCTGCTGTCGTTGCCGTTGCCGCCCGTGCCGCTGCTGCTGCTGCCGCCGCCGTCGCTGGGCTGCTGTCGTTGCCGTTGCCGCCCGTGCCTGCTGCTGCTGCTGCTGCTGCCGCCGTCGCTGGGCTGCTGTCGTTGTTGTCGTTCGTTGCCGCCCGTGCCGCTGCTGCTGCCGCCGCCGTCGCTGGGCTGCTGTCGTTGCCTGCCGCCCGTGCCGCTGCTGCTGCTGCTGCTGCTGCTGCTGCTGCTGCCGCCGTCGCTGGGCTGCTGTCGTTGCCGTTGCCGCCCGTTGCCTGCTGCTGCTGCTGCTGCTGCTGCCGCCGCCGTCGCTGGGCTGCTGTCGTTGCCGTTGCCGTGCCGCTGCTGCTGCTGCTGCTGCTGCTGCCACCGTCGTCGCTGCCGCCGGCTGTTGTCGTTGCCGCGTGCCGCTGCTGCTGCCGCCTCGCTGCTGCTGCGTTGCCGCCCGCTGCTGCTGCTGCCGCCGCCGTCGCTGGGCTGCTGTCGTTGCCGTTGCCGCCCCGTGCCCTGCTGCTGCTGCTGCCGCCGTCGCTGGGCTGTCGTCGTTCGTTGCCGTTGCTGCCCGCTGCCGCTGCTGCTGCTGCTGCCGCCGCCGTCGCTGGGCTGCTGTCGTTGCCGTTTGCCGCTGCTGCTGCTGCTGCTGCTGCTGCTGCCGCCGTCGCTGGGCTGCTGTCGTTGCCGTTGCCGCCGTTGCTGCTGCGCCGCCGCTGCTGCTGCTGCTGCTGCTGCGCCGCCGTCGCTGGGCTGCTGTTCGTTGCCGTTGCCGCTGCCTGCTGCTGCGCGCCGCCGTCGCTGGGCTGCTGTCGTTGCCGTTGCCGCCCGCTGCTGCTGCTGCTGCTGCCGCCGCCGCTGCCGCTGGGCTGTCGTCGTTGCCGTTGTTGCCGCCTGCTGCTGCTGCTGCTGCCGCCGCCGTCGCTGGGCTCGTTGCCGTTGCTGCCCGCCGCTGCTGCTGCTGCTGCTGTCGCCGTCGCTGCTGCTGTTGTCGTTGCGTCGTCGTTGCCGCCCTGCTGCTGCTGCTGCCGCCGCCGTCGCTGGGCTGCTGTCGTTGCCGTTGCCGCCCGTGCCGCTGCTGCTGCTGCTGCCGCCGCCGTCGCTGGGCTGCTGTCGTTGCCGTTGCCGCCCGTTGCTGCTGCTGCCGCCGCCGTCGCTGGGCTGCTCGTCGTTGCCGTTGCCGCCCCGTGCCGCTGCTGCTGCTGCTGCCGCCGTCGCTGGGCTGCTGTCGTTGCCGTTGCCGCCCGTGCCCGCTGCTGCTGCTGCTGCTGCTGCTGCCGCCGTCGCTGGCTGCTGCTGCGTTGCTGCTGTTGCCGTTGCCGTTGCCTGCTGCTGCTGCTGCTGCCGCCGCCGTCGTCTGGGCTGCAATCGTTGCCGTTGCCGCCCGTGCCCTGCTGCTGCTGCCTGCCGCCGTCGCTGGGCTGCTGTCGTTGCCGTTGCCGCCCTGCTGCTGCTGCTGCTGCCGCCGTCGCTGGGCTGTTGTCGTTGCCGCCGCCCCTGCTGCTGCTGCTGCTGCTGCCTGCTGCCGCCGCCGTCGCTGGGCTGCTGTCGTTGCCGTTGCCGCCCGTGCTGCTGCTGCTGCTGCTGCCGCCGCCGTCGCTGGGCTGCTGTCGTTGCCGTTGCCGCCCGTCGCTGCTGCTGCTGCCGCCGCCGTCGCTGGGCTGTCGTTGCCGTTGCCGCCCTGCTGCTGCTGCTGCTGCCGCCGCCGTCGCTGGGCTGCTGTCGTTGCCGTTGCCGCCCTGCTGCTGCTGCTGCTGCTGCTGCCGCGTCGCTGGGCTGCTGTCGTTGCCGTTGCCGCCGTCGCTGCTGCTGCTGCTGCTGCCGCCGCCTCGCTGGGCTGCTGTCGTTGCCGTTGCCGCCCATGCCCTGCTGCTGCTGCTGCTGCGTTGCCGCCTGTCGCTGCTGGCTGTTGTCGTTGCCGTTGCCGCCCGTGCCTGCTGCTGCTGCGCCGCCGTCGCTGGGCTGCTGTCGTTGCCGTTGCTGCCGCTGCCGCTGCTGCTGCTGCTGCCGCCGTCGCTGGGCTGCTGTCGTTGCCGTTGCCGCCCTGCTGCTGCTGCTGCTGCCGCCGCGTCGCTGGGCTGTCGTTGCCGTTGCCGTTGCCGCCCTGCCGCTGCTGCTGCCGCCGCCGTCGCTGGGCTGCTGTCGTTGCCGTTGCCGCCCGTGCCTGCTGCTGCTGCCGCCGCCGTCGCTGGGCGTTGTCGTTGCCGTTGTCGTTGCCGCCTGCTGCTGCTGCTGCTGCTGCTGCCGCCGTCGCTGGGCTGCTGTCGTTGCCGTTTGCCCCTGCTGCTGCTGCTGCTGCTGCTGCTGCCGCCGCCGTCGCTGGCTGCTGTCGTCGTTGCCGTTGCCGCTGCCGCTGCTGCCGCTGCTGCCTGCTGCTGCTGCTGCCGCCGCCGTCGCTGGGCTGCTGTCGTTGCCGTTGCCGCCCCTGCTGCCTGCTGCTGTCGCTGCTGCTGCTGCTGCCGCCGCCGTCGCTGGGCTGTTGTCGTTGCCGTTGCCGCCCTGCTGCTGCTGCTGCTGCTGCTGCTGCCGCCGCCGTCGCTGGGCTGCTGTCGTTGCCGTTGCCGCCCTGCTGCCGCTGCTGCTGCCGCCGCCGTCGCTGGGCTGCTGTCGTTGCCGTTGCCGCCCGTGCTGCTGCTGCTGCGCCGCCGTCGCTGGGCTGCTGTCGTTGCCGTTGCCGTTGCCCTGCTGCTGCTGCTGCTGCCGCCGCCGTCGCTGGGCTGCTGTCGTTGCCGTTGCCGCCCGTGCCGCTGCTGCTGCCTGCCGCCGCCGTCGCTGGGCTGTTGTCGTTGCCATTTTGCCGCCCGTGCCACTGCTGCTGCTGCCTGCCGCCGTCGCTGGGCTGCTGTCGTTGCCGTTGCCGCCCGTGCCGCTGCTGCTGCCGCCGCCGTCGCTGGGCTGCTGTCGTTGCCGTTGCCGTTGCCGCTGCTGCTGCCGCCGCTGGGCTGTCGTTGCCGTTGCCGCCGTCTGCTGCGCCGCCCGTCGCTGCTGCTGTTGCCGTTGCCGCCCGTGCCGCTGCTGCTGCTGCTGCTGCTGCCGTCTTGCCGCCCTGGCTGCTGCTGCCGTCGCTGCCTGTCGTTGCCGTTGCCGCCCTGCTGCTGCTGCTGCCGCCGCCGTCGCTGGGCTGCTGTCGTTGCCGTTGCCGCCCGTGCCGCTGCTGCTGCCGCCGCCGTCGCTGCTGCTGTCGTTGCCGTTGCCACCCGTGCCGCTGCTGCTGCCGCCGCCGTCGCTGGGCTGCTGTCGTTGCCGTTTGCCGCCCGTGCCGCTGCTGCTGCTGCCGCCGTCGCTGGGCTGCTGTCGTTGCCGTTGCCGCCCGTGCCTGCTGCTGCTGCCGCCGCCGTCGCTGGGCTGCTCGTTGCCGTTGCCGCCGTGCCGTTGCTGCTGCTGCTGCTGCCGCCGCCGTCGCTGGGCTGCTGTCGTTGCCGTTGCCGCCCGTGCCGCTGCTGCTGCTGCCGCCGCCGTCGCTGGGCTGCGTCGTTGCCGTTGCCGCCCTGCTGCTGCTGCTGCTGCTGCCTGCCGCCGTCGCTGGGCTGCTGTCGTTGCCGTTGCCGCCCGTGCCTGCTGCTGCTGCTGCCGCCGCCGTCGCTGGGCTGCTGTCGTTGCCGTTGCCGCCCGTGCCGCTGCTGCTGCCGCCGCCGTCGCTGGGCTGCTGTCGTTGCCGTTGCCGCCCATGCCGCTGCTGCTGCTGCCGCCTCGCTGCCGCCGCTGCTGTCGTTGCCGTTTGCCCTGCCGCTGCTGCTGCTGCTGCTGCCGCCGTCGCTGGGCTGCTGCTCGTTGCCGTTGCCCGTGCTGCTGCCGCCGCCGTCGCTGGGCTGTCGTTGCTGCTGCCCTGCCGCTGCTGCTGCTGCTGCTGCCGCCGTCGCTGGGCTCGTCGTTGCCGTTGCCGCCCGTGCCGCTGCTGCTGCCTGCCGCCGTCGTCGCTGGGCTGCTGTCGTTGCCGTTGCCGCCCGTGCCGCTGCTGCTGCTGCTGCCGCCGCCGTCGCTGGGCTGCTGTCGTTCGTTGCCGCCCGTGCCCTGCTGCTGCTGCTGCCGCCGTCGCTGTCATCGGGCTGCTGTCGCTGCCGTTGCCGCCCGTGCCGCTGCTGCTGCCGCCGCCGTCGCTGGGCTTTGTCGTTGCCGTTGCCGCCCGCTGCTGCTGCTGCTGCCGCCGTCGCTGGGCTGCTATCGTTGCCGTTGCCGCCCGTGCCGCTGCTGCTGCCGCCGCCTCGCTGGGCTGCTGTCGTTGCCGTTGCCGCCCGTGCCGCTGCTGCTGCCGCCGTCGCTGGGCTGCTGTCGTTGCCGTTGCCGCCCGTGCCACTGCCGCTGCTGCTGCCTGCCGCCCGTCGCTGGGCTGCTGTCGTTGCCGTTGCCGCCGTGCTGCTGCCTGCCGCCGCCGTCGCTGGGCTGCTGTCGTTGCCGTTGCCGCCCGTGCTGCTGCTGCTGCCGCCGCCGTCGCTGGGCTGCTGTCGTTGCCGTTGCCGCCCGTGCCGCTGCTGCTGCCGCCGCCGTCGCTGGGCTGCTGTCGTTGCCGTTGCCGCCCGTGCCGCTGCTGCCGCCGCCGTCGCTGGGCTGCTGTCGTTGCCGTTGCCGCCCGTACCGCCGCTGCTGCTGCTGCCGCCGCCGTCGCTGGGCTGCTGGTCGTTGCCGTTGCCGCCCGTGCCGCTGCTGCTGCTGCCGCCGTCGCTGGGCTGCTGTCGTTGCCGTTGCCGCCCCGTTGCCGCTGCTGCTGCTGCTGCCGCCGCCGTCGCTGGGCTGTGTCGTTGCCGTGCCGCCGTGCGCTGCTGCTGCCGTCGCCGCCGCTGCTGTTCGTTGCCGCCCGTGCCGCTGCTGCTGCTGCCGCCGCCGTCGCTGGGCTGCTGTGTCGTTGCCGTTGCCGCCCGTGCCTGCTGCTGCTGCCGCCGCCGTCGCTGGGCTGCTCGTCGTTGCCGTTGCTGCCCGTGCCGTCGTGCTGCTGCTGCTGCTGCCGTCGCTGGGCTGGCTGGGCGTCGTTGCCGTTGCCGCCCGTGCCCTGCTGCTGCTGCCGCCGCCGTCGCTGGGCTGCTGTCGTCGTTGCCGTTGCCGCCCGTGCCGCTGCTGCTGCCGCCGCCGTCGCTGGGCTGCTGTCGTTGCCGTTGCCGCCCCGTGCCCGCTGCTGCTGCCGCCGCCGTCGCTGGGCTGTCGTTGCCGTTGCCGCCGCCGTGCCGCTGCTGCTGCCGCCGCCGCCGTCGCTGGGCTGCTCGTCGTTGCCATTTGCCGCCCGTGCCGCTGCTGCTGCCGCCGCCGTCGCTGGGCTGCTGTCGTTGCCGTTGCCGCCCGTGCCGCTGCTGCTGCTGCCGCCGCCGTCGCTGGGCTGCTGTCGTTGCCGTGCCGTTGCCCGCTGCTGCTGCTGCTGCTGCCGCCGCCGTCGCTGGGCTGGCTGCGTTGTCGTTGCCGTTGCCGCCCGTATGCCGCTGCTGCTGCCGCCGCCGTCGCTGGGGCTATCGTTCGTTGCCGCCCGTCGCCGTGCCTGCTGCTGCTGCCGCCGCCGTCGCTGGGCTGCTGTCGTTCGTTGCCGCCCGTGCTGCTGCTGCTGCCGCCCGCCGTCGCTGGGCTGCTGTCGTTCGTTGCTGTTGCCGCCGTCACTGGGCTGCCTGTCGTTGCTGCTGCCGCCGCCGTCGCTGCTGCCGCCGCCGCTGTCTGCTTGCCGTTGCCGCCCGTGCCGCTGCTGCTGCTGCCGCCGTCGCTGGGCTGCTGTCGTTGCCGTTGCCGCCCGTGCCGCTGCTGCTGCCGCCGCCGTCGCTGGGCTGCTGTCGTTGCCGTTGCCGCCCATGCCGCTGCTGCTGCCGCCTCGCTGGGCTGCTGTCGTTGCCGTTGCCGCCCGTACCGCTGCTGCTGCCGCCGCCGTCGCTGGGCTGCTCGTCGTTGCCGTTGCCGCCCGTGCCGCTGCTGCTGCTGCCGCCGCCGTCGCTGGGCTGCTGTCGTTGCCGTTGCCGCCCGTGCCTGCTGCTGCCTGCCGCCGTCGCTGGGCTGCTGTCGTTCGTTGCCGCCCGTGCCGCTGCTGCTGCCGCCGCCGTCGCTGGGCTGCTGTCGTTGCCGTTGCCGCCCGTGCCTGCTGCTGCCGCTGCTGCTGCTGCTGCCGTCGCTGTCGCTGGGCTGTCGTCGTTGCCGTTGCCGCCCCGTGCTGCTGCTGCTGCTGCCGCCGTCGCTGGGCTGCTGTCGTTGCCGTTGCCGCCCGTGCCGCTGCTGCTGCCGCCGCCGTCGCTGGGCTGCTGTCGTTGCCGTTGCCGCCCATGCCGCTGCTGCTGCCGCCGCCGTCGCTGGGCTGCTGTCGTTCGTTGCCGCCCGTGCCGCTGCTGCTGCCGCCGCCGTCGCTGGGCTGCTGTGCTTGCCGTTGCCGTTGCCGCTGCTGCTGCCGCCGCCGTCGCTGGGCTGTGTCGTCGTTGCCGCCCGTCGCCGCTGCTGCTGCCGCCGCCGTCGCTGGGCTGCTGTCGTTCGTTGCCGCCCGTGCTGCCGCTGCTGCTGCTGCCGCCGTCGCTGGGCTGCTGTCGTCGTTGCCGCCCGCCTGCTGCTGCTGCCGCCGTCGCTGGGCTGTCGTTGTCGTTGCCGTTGCGTTGCCCGTGCCGCTGCTGCTGCTGCCGCCGTCGCTGGGCTGGGCTGTTCGTCGTTGCCGTTGCCGCCCCGTCGCTGCCGCTGCTGCTGCCGCCGCCGTCGCTGGGCTGCTGTCGTTGCCGTTGCCTGCCCGTGCCACTGCTGCTGCCTGCCGCCGTCGCTGGGCTGCTGTCGTTGCCGTTGCCGCCCCGTTGCCGCTGCTGCTGCCGCCGCCGTCGCTGGGCTGCTCGTCGTTGCCGTTGCCGCCTGCTGCCGCTGCCGCTGCTGCTGCTGCCGCCGTCGCTGGGCTGCTGTCGTGCCGTTGCCGCCCGTGCCTGCTGCTGCTGCCGCCGCCGTCGCTGGGCTGCTGTCGTCGTTGCCGCCCGTGCCTGCTGCTGCTGCCGCCGCCGTCGCTGGGCTGCTGTCGTTGCCGTTGCCGCCCGCCGCTGCTGCTGCTGCCGCCGCCGTCGCTGGGCTGTCGTCGTTGCCGTTGCCGCCCGTGCCGCTGCTGCTGCCGCCGCCGTCGCTGGGCTGTTCGTTGTCGTTGCCGTTGCCGCCCGTGCCGCTGCTGCTGCCGCCGCCGCCGTCGCTGGGCTGCTGTCGTTGCCGTTGCCGCCCGTGCCGCTGCTGCTGCCGCCCGTCGCTGGGCTGCTGTCGTTGCCGTTGCCGCCCGTGCCGCTGCTGCTGCTGCCGCCGCTGGGCTGTTGTCGTTGCCATTTGCCGTGCCGCTGCTGCTGCCGCCGCCGTCGCTGGGCTGCTGTCGTTGCCGTTGCCGCCCATGCCGCTGCTGCTGCCGCCGCCGTCGCTGGGCTGCTGTCGTTGTCGTTGCCGCCCGTGCTGCTGCTGCTGCCGCCGCCGTCGCTGGGCTGCTGTCGTTGCCGTTGCCGCCCGTGCCCTGCTGCTGCCGCCGCCGTCGCTGGGCTGCTATCGTTGCCGTTGCGCGTTGCCGCCTGCTGCTGCCGCGTCGCTGCTGCGTCACTGCTGTTGCCGCCGTTGCCGCCCGCTGCCGTCGTCTGCTGCGTTGCCGCCGCCGTCGCTGGCCGCCGTCGTCGTTGCCGTTGCCGCCGCCCTGCTGCTGCCGCTGCTGCTGCCGCCGTCGCCGTCGCTGGGCTGCCGTCGTTGCCGTTGCCGCCCGTGCCGCTGCTGCTGCCGCCGCCGTCGCTGGGCTGTCGTCGTTGCCGTTGCCGCCCGTGCCGCTGCTGCTGCCGCCGCCGTCGCTGCTGCTGTCGTCGTTGCCGTTGCCGCCCGTGCCGCTGCTGCTGCCGCCGCCGTCGCTGGGCTGTTGCCGTCGTTCGTTGCCGCCCATGCCGCTGCTGCTGCCGCCGCCGTCGCTGGGCTGCTGTCGTTGCCGTTGCCGCCCGCCGCTGCTGCTGCCGCCGCCGTCGCTGGGCTGCTGTCGTCGTTCGTTGCCGCCCGTGCCGCCGCCTGCTGCTGCCGCCGCCGTCGCTGCTGCCGCCTGCTGGCGCTGCTGTCGTTGCCGTTGCCGCCCGTGCCGCTGCTGCTGCCGCCGTCGCTGGGCTGCTGTCGTTCGTTGCCGCCCGTGCCGCTGCTGCTGCTGCCGCCTGCCGTCGCTCGCTGGGCTGCTGTCGTTGCCGTTGCCGCCCGTGCCGCTGCTGCTGCCGCCGCCGTCGCTGGGCTGTTGCCGTTGCCGCCCGTGCCGCTGCTGCTGCCGCCGCCGTCGCTGGGCTGCTGTCGTTGCCGTTGCCGCCCGTGCCCTGCTGCTGCTGCTGCCGCCGTCGCTGGGCTGCTGTCGTTCGTTGCCGCCCATGCCGCTGCTGCTGCCGTCGCCGCCGTCGCTGGGCTCGTCGTTGCCGTTGCCGCCCCGTGCGCTGCTGCTGCTGCCGCCGCCGTCGCTGGGCTGCTGTCGTTGCCGTTGCCGCCCGTTGCCGCTGCTGCTGCCGCCGCCGTCGCTGGGCTGCTGTCGTTGCCGTTGCCGCCCGTTGCCGCTGCTGCTGCCGCCGCCGTCGCTGGGCTGTCGTCGTTGCCGTTGCCGCCCGTGCCGCCGCTGCTGCCGCCGCCGTCGCTGGGCTGCTCGTCGTTGCCGTTGCCGCCCGTCATCGTTGCCGCTGCTGCTGCCGCCGCCGTCGCTGGGCAATCGCTTCGTCGTTGCCGTTGCCGCCCGTGCCGCTGCTGCTGCCTGCCGCCGTCGCTGGGCTGCTGTGTCGTTCGTTGCCGTTGCCGTCCGCCCGTTGCTGCTGCTGCTGCCGCCGCCGTCGCTGGGCTGCTGTCGTTGTCGTTGCTGCCCGCCGCCGTTCGCTGCTGCTGCTGCCGCCGCCGTCGCTGGGCTGCGTCGTTGCCGTTGCCGCCCCCCGTACCGCTGCTGCTGCTGCCGCCGTCGCTGGGCTGCTCGTCGTTGCCGTTGCCGCCCGTGCCGCTGCTGCTGCTGCCGCCGTCGCTGGGCTGTTGTCGTTGCCGTTGCCGCCCGTGCCGCTGCTGCTGCCGCCGCCGTCGCTGGGCTGCGTCGTTGCCGTTGCCGCCCCTGCCGCCTGCCGCTGCTGCTGCCGCCGCCGTCGCTGGGCTGTTGTCGTTGCCGTTGCCGCCGTTGCCGTTGCTGCTGCTGCTGCCGCCGCCGTCGCTGGGCTGTTGTCGTTGCCGTTGCCGCCCGCTGCTGCTGCTGCCGCCGCCGTCGCTGGGCTGCTCGTCGTCGTTGCCGCCCGCTGCCTGCTGCTGCTGCCGCCGCCGTCGCTGGGCTGTTGTCGTTGCCGTTGCCGCCCGTGCCGCTGCTGCTGCCTGCCGCCGTCGCTGGGCTGCTGTCGTTGCCGTTGCCGCCCGCTGCCGCTGCTGCTGCCGCCGCCGTCGCTGGGCTGCTGTCGTTGCCGTTGCCGCCCATCATCGTTGCTGCTGCTGCTGCTGCCGCCGCCGTCGCTGGGCTGCTGTCGTTGCCGTTTGCCGCTGCCGCTGCTGCCTGCTGCCGCCTCGCTGGGCTGCTGTCGTTGCCGTTGCCGCCCGTGCCCTGCTGCTGCCGCCGCCGTCGCTGGGCTGCTGTCGTGCCGTTGCCGCCCGTGCCGCTGCTGCTGCTGCGCTGCTCGCTGGGCTGCTGTCGTTGCCGTTGCCGCCCGTGCCTGCTGCTGCTGCCGCCGTCGCTGGGCTGCTGTCGTTGCCGTTGCCGCCCTGCCGCTGCTGCTGCTGCCGCCGCCGCCGTCGCTGCTGCTGTCGTTGCCGTTGCCGCCCGTGCCGCTGCTGCTGCCGCCGCCGTCGCTGGGCTGCTGTCGTTGCCGTTGCCGCCCGCCCGTGCCTGCTGCTGCTGCTGCCGCCGTCGCTGGGCTGCTGTCGTTGCCGTTGCCGCCCGTGCTGCTGCTGCTGCCGCCGTCGCTCGTCGTTGCTGCTGCTGCTGTTGCCGTTGCCGCCCTGCTGCTGCTGCTGCCGCCGCCGTCGCTGGGCTGCTGTCGTTGCCGTTGCCGCCCGTGCCGCTGCTGCTGCTGCCGCCGTCGCTGGGCTGCTATCGTCGTTGCGTTGCCCGTGCCGCCTGCTGCTGCTGCCGCCGCCGTCGCTGGGCTGCTGTCGTTGCCGTTGCCGCCCGTGCCCTGCTGCTGCTGCCGCCGCCGTCGCTGGGCTGCTGTCGTTGCCGTTGCCGCCCGTGCCGCTGCTGCTGCCGCCGCCGTCGCTGGGCTGCTGTCGTTGCCGTTGCCGCCCGTGCCGCTGCTGCTGCCGCCGCCGTCGCTGGGCTGCTGTCGTTGCCGTTGCCGCCCGCTGCCGCTGCTGCTGCCGCCGTCGCTGGGCTGCTGTCGTCGTTGCCGCCCGTGCCGCTGCTGCTGCCGCCGCCGTCGCTGGGCTGCTGTCGTTGCCGTTGCCGCCCGCCGCCGCTGCTGCTGCCGCCGTCGCTGGGCTGCTGTCGTTGCCGTTGCCGCCCGTACCGCCGCTGCTGCTGCCGCCGCCGTCGCTGGGCTGCTGTCGTTGCCGTTGCCGTACCCTCGTTGCCGTGCCGCTGCTGCTGCCGTTGCCGCCGTCGCTGGCCGCCGTCGCTGGGCTGTCGTTGCCGTTGCCGCCCGTTGCCTGCTGCTGCTGCCGCTGCCGTCGCTGGGCTGCTGTCGTTGCCGTTGCCGCCCGTGCCGCTGCTGCTGCTGCCGCCGTCGCTGGGCTGCTGTCGTTGCCGTTGCCGCCCGTGCCACTGCTGCTGCTGCTGCCGCCGTCGCTGGGCTGCTGTCGTTGCCGTTGCCGCCCGTGCCGCTGCTGCTGCCGCCGCCGTCGCTGGGCTGCTGTCGTTGCCGTTGCCGCCCGTGCCGCTGCTGCTGCCGCCGCCGTCGCTGGGCTGCTGTCGTTGCCGTTGCCGCCCGTGCCGCTGCTGCTGCCGCCGCCGTCGCTGGGCTGCTGTCGTTGCCGTTGCCGCCCGTGCCACTGCTGCTGCCGCCGCCGTCGCTGGGCTGCTGTCGTTGCCGTTGCCGCCCTGCTGCTGCTGCTGCTGCCGCCGCCGTCGCTGGGCTGCTGTCGTTGCCGTTGCCGCCCGTGCCGCTGCTGCTGCCGCCGCCGTCGCTGGGCTGCTGTCGTTCGTTGCCGCCCCGTGCCGCTGCTCTGCTGCCGCCGCCGTCGCTGGGCTACTGTCGTTGCCGTTGCTGCCGCCCGCCGCTGCTGCTGCCGCCGCCGCTCGCTGCCAAATCGCTGGGCTGCTATCGTTGCCGTTGCCGCCCCCGCTGCTGCTGCTGCTGCTGCCGCCGTCGCTGGGCTGCTGTCGTTGCCGTTGCCGCCCGTGCCGCTGCTGCTGCTGCCTGCCGCCGTCGCTGGGCTGCTGTCGTTGCCGTTGCCGCCCGTCGCTGGGCTACTGCCTGCTGCTGCTGCCGCCGTCGCTGGGCTGCTGTCGTTGCCGTTGCCGCCCGTGCCGCTGCTGCTGCTGCCGCCGCCGTCGCTGGGCTGTTATGTCGTTGCCGCCCGCCCTGCTGCCGCTGCTGCTGCCGCCGCCGTCGCTGGGCTGCTGTCGTTCGTTGCCGCCCGTGCCGCTGCTGCTGCCGCCGCCGTCGCTAAATCGCTGCTCGTCGTTGTCGTTGCCGCCCGTACCGCTGCTGCTGCCTGCCGCCGTCGCTGGGCTGCTGTCGTTGCCGTTGCCGCCCGTGCCGCTGCTGCTGCCGCCGCCGTCGCTGGGCTGTCGTCGTGCCGCCGTTGCCCGCCTGCCTGCTGCTGCTGCCGCCGCCGCCGCTGCTCTGCCGCCGTCGCTGGGTGCTGTCGTTGCCGTTGCCGCCCGTGCCGCTGCTGCTGTTGCCGCCGTCGCTGGGCTGCTGTCGTTGCCGTTGCCGCCCGTGCCGCTGCTGCTGCCGCCGCCGTCGCTGGGCTGCTGTCGTTGCCGTTGCCGCCCGTGCCGCTGCTGCTGCTGCCGTCGCTGCTGGCTGCTGGGCGTCGTTGCCGTTGCTGCCGCTGCTGCTGCCGCCGCCGTCGCGCCGCTGCCTGGGCTGCTGTCGTTGCCGTTGCCGCTGCTGCTGCTGCTGCTGCCGCCGCCGTCGCTGGGCTGCTGTCGTTGCCGTTGCCGCCCATGCCGCTGCTGCTGCCGCCGCCGTCGCTGGGCTGCTGTCGTTGCCGTTGCCGCCCGTGCCGCCGCTGCTGCTGCCGCCGCCGTCGCTGCTGCTGTCGTCGTTGCCGCCCGCTGCCTGCTGCTGCTGCCGCCGCCGTCGCTGGGCTGTTGTCGTTGCCGTTGCCGCCCCCGCTGCCCCTGCTGCTGCCTGCCGCCGTCGCTGGGCTGCTGCAATCGTTGTCGTTGCCGCCCCGTGCCCTGCTGCTGCCTGCCGCCGCGTCGCTGGGCTGTCGTCGTTGCCGTTGCCGCTGCTGCTGCCGTTGCCGCTGCTGCCGCCGTCGCTGGGTGTTCGTTGCCGCCCATGCCGCTGCTGCTGCCGCCGTCGCTGGGCTGCTGTCGTTGCCGTTGCCGCCCGTGCCGCTGCTGCTGCCGCCGCCGTCGCTGGGCTGCTGTCGTTCGTTGCCGCCCTGTCGTGCCGTTGCTGCTGCTGCCGCCGCCGTCGCTGGGCTGCTGTCGTTGCCGTTGCCGCCCGTGCCGCTGCTGCTGCTGCTGCTGCCGCCGTCGCTGGGCTGTCGTTGTCGTTGCCGTTGCCGCCCCGTCGTGCCGTTGCCCTGCTGCTGCTGCTGCCGCCGTCGCTGGGCTGCTGTCGTTGCCGTTTGCCGCCCGTGCTGCTGCTGCTGCCGCCGCCGTCGCTGGGCTGCTGTCGTTGCCGTTGCCCGCCCACTGCCTGCTGCTGCTGCCGCCGCCGTCGCTGGGCTGCTGCCGTCGTTGCCGTTGCCGCCCGTTGCTGCTGCTGCTGCTGCCGTCGCTGGGCTGTTGTCGTTGCCGTTGCCGCCCGTGCCGCTGCTGCTGCCGCCGCCGTCGCTGGGCTGCTGTCGTTGCCGTTGCCACCCGCTGCCGCTGCTGCTGCCGCCGCCGTCGCTGGGCTGCTGTCGTTCGTTGCCGCCCGTGCCGCTGCTGCTGCCGCCGCCGTCGCTGGGCTGTCGTTCGTTGCCGCCCGCCACCTGCTGCCTGCTGCTGCTGCCGCCGTCGCTGGGCTGCTGTATCGTTGCCGCCGTTGCCGCTGCTGCTGCCGCCGTCGCTGGGCTGCTGTCGTTGCCGTTGCCGCCCGCTGCTGCTGCTGCTGCTGCCGCCGTCGCTGGGCTGCTAATCGTTGCCGTTGCCGCCCGTGCCGCTGCTGCTGCTGCCGCCGTCGTCGCTGGGCTGCTGTCGTCGTTGCCGTTGCCGCCCGTGCCGCTGCTGCTGCCGCCGCCGTCGCTGGGCTGCTGTCGTCGTTGCCGCCCGTGCCTGCTGCTGCTGCCGCCGCCGTCGCTGGGCTGCTGTCGTTCGTTGCCGCCCGTGCCGCTGCTGCTGCCGCCGCCGTCGCTGGGCTGCTGTCGTCGTTGCCGCCCGTGCCGCTGCTGCTGCCGCCGCCGTCGCTGGGCTGCTGTCGTTGCCGTTGCCGCCCGTGCCGCTGCTGCTGCCGCCGCCGTCGCTGGGCTGCTATCGTGCCGTTGCCGCCCGTACCGCTGCTGCTGCCGCCGCCGTCGCTGGGCTGCTGTCGTTGCCGTTGCCGCCCACTGCCGCTGCTGCTGCCGCCGCCGTCGCTGGGCTGCTGTCGTTGCCGTTGCCGCCCGTGCCGCTGCTGCTGCCGCCGCCGTCGCTGGGCTGTCGTCGTTGCCGTTGCCGCCCCGTGCTGCTGCTGCTGCCGCCGTCGCTGGGCTGCTCGTCGTTGCCATTTGCCACCCGTGCCGCTGCTGCTGCCGCCGCCGTCGCTGGGCTGCTGTCGTTGCCGTTGCCGCCCGTGCCGCTGCTGCTGCTGCCGCCGTCGCTGGGCTGCTGTCGTTGCCGTTGCCGCCCATGCCGCTGCTGCTTGCCGTCGCTGGGCTGCTGTCGTTGCCGTTGCCGCCCATTGCCGCTGCTGCTGCCGCCGCCGTCGCTGGGCTGTTGTCGTTGCCGTTGCCGCCCGCTGCCGCTGCTGCTGCCGCCGCCGTCGCTGGGCTGCTGTCGTTGCCGTTGCCGTTGCCCGTGCCGCTGCTGCTGCCGCCGCCGTCGCTGGGCTGTCTGTTGTCGTTGCCGTTGCCCGCCCGTACGTCGTTGCTGCTGCTGCCGCCGTCGCTGGGCTAAGGCTGTCGTCGTTGCCGTTGCCGCCCGTGCCGCTGCTGCTGCCGCCGCCGTCGCTGGGCTGCTGTCGTTGCCGTTGCCGCCCGTGCCGCTGCTGCTGCCGCCCGCCGTCGCTGGGCTGCTGTCGTTGCCGTTGCCGCCCGTGCCGCTGCTGCTGCTGCCGCCGCCGTCGCTGGGCTGCTGTCGTTCGTTTGCCCATGCCGCTGCTGCTGCCGCCGCCGTCGCTGGGCTGCTGTCGTCGTTGCCGCCCGTGCCGCTGCTGTTGCCGCCGCCGTCGCTGGGCTGCTGTCGTCGTTGCCGCCCGTGCCCATGCTGCTGCTGCTGCCGCCCGTCGCTGGGCTGCTGTCGTTGCCGTTGCCCCATGCCGCTGCTGCTGCCGCCGCCGTCGCTGGGCTGCTGTCGTTGCCGTTGCCGCCCTGCCGCTGCTGCTGCCGCCGCCGTCGCTGGGCTGTCGTCGTTGCCGTTGCCGCCCATGCCGCTGCTGCTGCCGCCGCCGTCTGCCGGCCGTCACTGGGCTGTCGTTTGCTGCCCGTACCACTGCTGCTGCCGCCGCCGTCGCTCTGCTATCGTTGCCGTTGCCGCCCGTACCGCTGCTGCTGCCGCCGCCGTCGCTGGGCTGTCGTCGTTGCCGTTGCCGCCCGCTGCTGCTGCTGCTGCCGCCGCCGTCGCTGGGCTGCTGTCGTTGCCGTTGCTGCCCATTGCCGCTGCTGCTGCCGCCGCCGTCGCTCGCTGGGCTGCTACTGTCGTTGCCGCCCGTACGCCGCTGCTGCTGCCGCCGCCGTCGCTGGGCTGCTATCGTTGCCGTTGCCGCCCGTGCCGCTGCTGCTGCCGCCGCCGTCGCTGGGCTGCTAATCGTTGCCGTTGCCGCCCGTGCCTGCTGCTGCTGCCGCCGCCGTCGCTGGGCTGCTATCGTCGTTGCCGCCCGTGCTGCTGCTGCTGCCGCCGCCGTCGCTGGGCTGCTGTCGTCGTTGCTGCCCGTGCCTGCTGCTGCTGCCGCCGCCGTCGCTGGGCTGCTCGTCGTTGCCGTTGCTGCTGCGCCGTGCTGCTGCTGCTGCCCCGCCCGCCGTCGCTGGGCTGCTGTCGTTCGTTGCCGCCCGTGCCGCTGCTGCTGCTGCCGCCGTCGCTGGATGCTATCGTTGCCGTTGCCGCCCATGCCGCTGCTGCTGCTGCCGCCGCCGTCGCTGGGCTGCTATCGTTCGTTGCCGCCCGTACCACCGCTGCTGCTGCCGCCGCCGTCGCTGGGCTGCTGTCGTTGCCGTTGCCACCCATCGCTGCTGCTGCCGCCGTTGCCGTCGCTGCTTTTGCTGCGTGTCGTTGCCGTTGCCGCCCTGCTGCTGCTGCTGCTGCCGCCGCCGTCGCTGGGCTGTGTCGTTGCCGTTGCCGCCCGTGCTGCTGCTGCTGCGCCGCCGTCGCTGGGCTGCTGTCGTTGCCGTTGCCGCCCATGCCGCTGCTGCTGCCGCCGCCGTCGCTGGGCTGTGCTGTCGTTGCCGTTGCCGCCCGTGCCGCTGCTGCTGCCTGCCGCCGTCGCTGGGCTGCTGTCGTCGTTGCCGCCCGTGCCCTGCTGCTGCCGCCGCCGCCGTCGCTGGTTGCCGCCCCGTGCCGCTGTCGTTCGTTGCCGTTGCCGCCCGTGCCGCTGCTGCTGCCGCCGCCGTCGCTGGGCTGCGTCGTCGTTGCCGCCCGTGCTGCTGCTGCTGCCGCCGCCGTCGCTGGGCTGCTGTCGTTGCCGTTGCCGCCCGTGCCGCTGCTGCTGCTGCTGCCGCCGTCGCTGGGCTGCTGTCGTTGCCGTTGCCGCCGTGCTGCTGCTGCTGCCGCCGCGCTCGCGTCGCTGGGTCGTTGCCGTTGCCGCCCGTGCCGCTGCTGCTGCTGCTGCTGTCGTTGCGTTACCGTGGGCTGGGCGTCGCTGGAGGCTGTCGTTGCCGTTGCCGCTGCTGCTGCTGCTGCTGCTGCCGCCGTCGCTGGGCTGATTGTCGTTGCCGTTGCCGCCCGTGCCGCTGCTGCTGCTGCTGCGCCGCCGTCGCTGGGCTGTCGTCGTTGCCGTTGCCGCCCGTGCCGCTGCTGCTGCTGCCGCCGTCGCTGGGCTGCCGTCGTCGTTGCCGTGTCGCCGGCGTGCCGCTGCTGCTGCTGCTGCCGCCGCCGTCG